>NC_057805.1:136274570-136359410 GCF_018294505.1 Triticum aestivum
CATAAAGGGCTTATATCAAAAGTAAATAACAAGAGTGCCACAGTCGGACGTCTGAGCGACATCACATAAAGGGCTTATATCAAAAGTAAATAACAAGAGTGCCATAGTTGGACGTCTGAGCGACATCACATAAAGGGCTTATATCAAAAGTAAATAACAAGAGTGCCACAGTCGGACGTCTGAGCGACATCACATAAAGGGCTTATATTTCATTATTCGCAATTCAAGTAGCTCATGAATTTAAATCATCTCAAGGAAATACTCAGGTACGTAATAATAAAATGGTTAGTCCATCCACAGGAATAACATACAACCTGGTTTACCACTCATGTTTGTTCACCGGGGATTTTCACTGAGACTGACACAGAGACTGATGCTGAGACGGACGTTGAGACTGATATTGATACTGATATGGATAAGTTGACCAAGATCCTTGACCACGGACACGGTTACTCGGATGGTTTTTGACTCTGCAGAGCTTGTACTTTTTAACCACAGCCAACGGATTTCAGTAGTCAAAAAGGACTAGTTCCGTTTACGGTGTTTTAGGAGAAACACATCTAACCAGTACACACCCAATCCACATCCCACTGCCAGGAATCACCCTAGGCAACGTTCAAGAAAAACCTTAGGACGGGGAGGCTACAACTTCGCGTAGCATGGGATCAAATTTATATCGCGTGCTCTAAGGGGTGCCCCCCTCTCGGTCCGAACCGGAAACTCCCATGCCCCCTAACCGGATGACTGGCTTTAATCCAGGGCCATGGAACCCTCATCCCGGCCCCTCTATTTGGTGTGTACAAGGAAAGAGGTTTGCAACTTACTAAACCGTATTCTTTGTAGAAAACATGTGGCAGCACGAAAAGGGGACGGACGGTAACGTGGGTCGATCCACGTTAACTCTAGAGTTTAACGGTTGACATAAGACTGGCATGCTTCAACAATACCATCTTACCACCTTTCATGTCACCACATGATCATGTTATCTCCCATCAAAAGATCACATCAAGTTTCGAAGCATACTAGTAGTTGCCTTGCATGCAATATAACACTCACTGATGCCCATATAAACATGCCATGCACTAACTATTCAAGCAAACATGCAAAACACTCATCATATCAAAGGTTCAAACATGCTTGCCTGGTTCGGAGTAGTCGGAGTCTAGCTCAGCGAAGTTCGCGGCTCCGTCACCTCCTCCGGTATCTACGGTATAAAGAGAACGCGTACTAACGTAAATACCAAGTGTGCATAAAAGTTGTTCCAAATATTTTTCAAATAAATACTATAAAAAACTATACAAAAGAATAAAACTGACAGAAAAAGAATCAACTAAAAAGCATCTTTTGTTTAAAAGATATAAAGGTTTTAGTCCAAGGACTAATCTGTGATGAAACAGAAAGTCTCCAGCGGTTAGTTTATAAAAACAGAAAACGTTGCGGTTGGAAATACGCCAGCCCAGAAGGAAAACGTACTTTGCCCGAAGGCGCTTTCAGAAATGGTTTGAATAAGAAGAGGAGAGGCTGACAAGGGGGGTCCCAGCCGTCAGGTTCAAACTTTGAAACAGAGCTCGCCGGCGCCGAGGCTCGCGGTGGCCGCCGGCATTGATCCACGGCAAGCTAGGGGGATCGGAGGGTACCTATGGGTTCACGGTGTCCTTTCGCGCCGATGGGTGGTGGACTTGGTCGTGGCGAGCAACACGTCGACGGTGGCCTCAACTCCGGCGGACGTTGGTTCGGGCGAGGATGATACTCTCCGACGGGAGTTGCAACCTTCAAATTAGGGCGCGGGTTAGAGAAGTGGTTGCACTAGGAGGCTATTGGCATGGTTTGAGAGGCGGGGGTGCACGCACTTGAGCAAATCTTGCCGGATCCCGAAGCGGGTCGGGGCGGCCGGAGTCGGGGAAGAAGGCCTCCCCGAGGTCTCCCCAGTGGCTGGGCGTGGTTCTGGTGAGGTGGAGTGACGGTGCTTGGTCGAGGTCGAGCTCGGGGCCTCCTTTTATAGTCGATCCGAGGCGGTTGCCGTGAACGGGATAACGCCGGTGGGCGATTACGGCGAGGCACGGGTCGGGCTAGAGTTTTAGGTGATTGGGCATCATTGTGATGGTCCACTGGTTCCGTTCAAGGGCTAAATCTGGTATGGCTTGGGTGATACTCCAAGCTCTCGACGGAATGGCCTCACGGGCTCGTCGGCGACAGTGGGCGTGCTCTGCGCCACTCAGGCCACGGCGACGGTGCGGCAGCGCGTCCAGAGGAGAGGACGGCCACGCGGAGGCTGCTGGTGGTGTGGGCGGTGCTGGACGCCGCCGTCCCTCACCGCGCCTCTCTGGCAGCCGCAGCGGGTGCTGCTGCCGGCGCTCACGGGGGCGGTGTTCCTCCTGCCAGCTCACCGCCGACGCTAGCGCCCGTCCAGGTGACCGTGCGGCGTGGTGGATAAGAAGGAGGAGCAGGGAGCAAGAGGCCAGCACGAGTACTGGCGAGATGGACGCCGCGGTTCTGAAGAAAACGACACCGATGACTGAAATGAACACTGAACACTGAACCTGTACAGAAACAGTGCATGCCAGGTGTTCAACGATATGTTTCAAGCACGTGGAAAAAATTTCTGGAGTTGATCTTTGGTGGAGAGGTCTCTTGATGCATCTGGAGGCCTCATGATTTTTCTCAGAATTTTTGGAGAAGAAAAATAATGAATTTCACCAAAAATGACAATTTCTGGTCCAAACTTGCAGCAAGCAAATTTTGAAAATCTTGAAATGTGGGCCAGTGGATCTTCATGGATCTTGGTTGAGGGTTCTAAGGACTAGCCAGGGAAACTTGTTTGGAATCAAAACTCAAAGGAATTCTAGTGGTTCCTTTGTAAATCTCTAAGGGCCAAAATAGGAGACAGAAAAGATTTTTGATTCAAAATAAATAGAAATAAATTCAAGGGGGAGTTAAACTTGCTGGATTTGAAGCTTGACTTGACACAAAGTGGAAAGATGGCTTTTGGGAGGGAGATTTCAACTTAGGTCATGCCAAGAGATAATTTTTGAAAGGGGAATAATAAACCCAAAATTTAAATAACCTCCTTCCCATGAAAAAGGAAATTAATAAAACCAAATAAAAATTTTGGGGTGTCACAGTGGCCCTGCTGATGCCTTCGGTAAGGGTCTTGCCAGGGGCCCGGCAAGGGTCTTGCCGTGGCGTCGCAGTTGTCCCCGGCAAGGCGCTTGCCGGGGGTCTTGTGGATTCCCTCGGCTGGGATCCCGCCGAGGGTCGCCGTCTTCTGGTCCTCACCTGATCTCACATGTTTATGATCTTGACGAAGATCTGCATGCCACCATGGGGGTGCCTCCCGAGCCCTGGTTCCAATGTAGTTGTTGACGACGTTCAGAACCTTTGGGCTCAAGGGCGGCTCGCTCTGCTGGTGTCGGGCATGTTGCCCCGGCAAGGCCCTTGCCGGGGCCGGGGCAAGGCTCTTGCCGGGGCCGCGGAAGCCGCCCCGGCAAGGGTCTTGCCGGGGGGGTCCACCTCGCCCCTTCGCTCTCCTGCGTTTCTGGTCTTGGCGTTTCCTCTGGTCGCCTTGTGCTGTCGGCTTCTCTCTGGCTTCCCTCCTTTGCCCTGCTAAGTGTGGCCGTGCCGCGTGGCTCTGACTGCCCATGCACAAGTAAAGGGATCGAAAGGAGAGCCCCTACTTTTGTACACCGACAGAGTCGGTTTCCGCACCGGCGTCCTCGCCGGGGTACTTCCTCCCATCTTCAGCTCGAGCGCACCTATCGGCCAGAACGTAAAGTTCGGCCACATCTTTGACCTTGTTCATCGCCAACTCTTCACGGATCTTGCGGTTGCGCACATTCTGATGGAATGCACTGATCACGGCGGCGGGATGAACATCTGGGATGTTGTACTGCACCCGGCTGAACCTCTGTATGTACTTGCACAGGTTTTCACTTTCCTTCTGGGGGATGATATGCAAATCGCTCGCCTGGCCATGAGCTTGGTGGCCTCCAGTGAAGGCGCCAACAAACTCATGACACAAATCCGACCAAGAAGAAATGGAATCTGCGGGCAAGTGCATCAACCATGACATGACATTGGGCTTAAGTGCCAACGGGAAGTAATTGGCAAGCACCTTATCCTCGCGAGCTCCAGCAGCTTGCATGGCGATGGTGTAGATGCTGAGGAACTCCGACGGATGGGTCTTGCCGTTGTACTTCTCGCCGACATCGGGCTTGAACATGCGGTGGGAGGGCTGCTGGAACTGCCGCAGCTCACGGGTAAAGGCTGGGCAACCCACCTCGTAGGGTAGGTCGCTAGAGCCTCCTGGTGCTGGGTGGTCCATAGCGGGGCCCGCCCGCCTGTCAGACTGGTGGCGTGCATCGCGCTGACGCTCGATGGTGGTTCGAGCGTCTTCATGGGCTCACTCCCAAAGAACTTGGTGCTGATCGCGATGGGTCCATGGGTCGGACGACGCTATGTAAATGTTATCACAAGCGTCATCACGACGGATCGACACCCGCGGTGGCTGGCGTGGAGGAGGAGAGTGCACTGTGGCCGCAGCACCTCTGGTCCTCCCACCACTGGCATGCGGCGGCTCGACGGAGCGCCGGCCTGAGGGCCCCGCCGATCGTGGCTCATCTTTGTTGGCAACACTAACGAGGCTTCGGATGGTAGCTCTCCACTCGTCGAGCTTTTCCGCGGTAGGAGGAAAGTCGAGGAGCAACTGCGCACCCACCAAAGCTTTTTGCTGGCATGGGTGGCAGCAAAAGCTGCGTGGACCATGACGCGCTCCGACTTCTAAGCACGTTAGAAGGAGCTCTATCACGGCCTGGCGGCTGTGCGCCATTTTCGCCAGCGTCTCGGAGTGCATGCTGGCCTTCTACGTCCCGTGAATGACGCACCTGACACTTCCCACGGCGGCGCCCAGGGTCACGAGCGTGGTGACGTTGCTCGTTGCGCACAACCTGGGAAGAGCGCGTCGTGGGCGCCGGTGTAGGCATCTTGGAAGTCGCCGCGCCGCCCGTGGGTGGCACGACGCCGCCCCTCGAGGGCCCCGAGCCACCTGCGGGGGGCCCGGCTACGTCTTTGGATTTGGTGGCATGCGGACCGTCGTCTCGCGCACGAACGACGCCGCTCGCCATCCTTTGACTGCCATAGCGATGTAGGTGTTCGTGTGCCGTGCCTCGGCTTCCGTCCGTGACCGCCCCGCCACTCGCCCGCACTGGTACGGGCCGTTCGGCTCCCGATGAATCAATCACCGTGATCGTCTTCTTCTTGGGAGCCATGGCGATGAAGAACTGCTAAACTGACTGCTAGACCGGATTTTCACAACTGCACACCCCTACCTGGCGCGCCAAAGATGTCTAAGGGAATGACACCTATGGGATCACTGTGATCCCTTCTATGGTTGGCAGGCGCGGGGTTGTGCAAAGAGCGGGTCTGGTAGTCAGCACAAGGATCGTTTACCCAGGTTCGGGCCGCGAGAATGCGTAATACCCTAGTCCTGCTTTGATGTATATTTGAGTGTTCTGGAGCTCTCGAACTAGCTACGGGGCTTGCGTAGTCCAAAAGATCCGAATCCTTCTCCAGTACGCCTCGGGCCTCCTTTTATAGACGAAAGGGGTTGCCACAGTGGCACACGGGAGGTGGAAAGGTATACAGTGTACAAGCTTATCTCCTCTCATTACGGGACAAGGTGCATTAAATGTGCCCCTTAGGTGTCCTGTTGCTTTATTGGGGACGGCAACGAGGCCCGTCCCGTCCGTGGCCGCCCCGCCTCGCTCCGACACGCATCCAGGCCAACGATGCATGCAATGCCACGTAGGCTGGCAGGCTGCTAAGATGGCGTGGTGGTAGGGTCTTCACGAAGATCTGCATGCCACCACGCAGGTGCTTGCTCAGTTGGCCTGGAAGCCGCACGTTGCCACGCAGGTGCCTGCCCAGCTGGTTGGGCTGGCAGCTATATGGGAACGACAGTGGAGTCTTGGCAGACGTGGGTCTGGCTGTGGCCTCGCAGGTGTCCTCAGAAGGGGTCTCGCCAGGGCCACAGCAAGGGTCTTGCCGTGGCATCGCGGTCGTCCCTGGCAAGATCCCGTGGATTTCCTCGGCAAGGACCTTGCCGAGGAGCGTCGTCTTCTAGTCTTCATCTGATCTCGTGTGCTTATGATCTTCACAAAGATCTGCATGCCACCATGGAGGTGCCTCCCGAGCCATGGTTCCAATGTGCTTGATGGTGTTGGAACCCTTGGGCTCAAGGGTGGCACGCTCTGCTGGTGTTGGGCAAGTTTCCCTGGCAAGACCCTTGCCGGGGCTGCGGAGGCCGCCCCGGCAAGGGTCTTGCCGGGGGACTCCACTTCACCTTCTTGCTCTTTGTGCCTCTGGTCTTGGCGTTGCTTTGCCCGTCTTCCGCTTTTGGCTGGAGCGCTGTCTGGTATTCTTGTTTTTCTGCTCCCTCCCTTTGCCCTGCTAAGTGTGGCCGCAGGTGCGGCTCTGACTGCCCGTGCACAAGTAGAGGGATAAAAAGGAGAGCCCCTACTTTTGTCCACCAACAGCGTTGGCCCTTTCCATGCTAGCCTGGTCCACTAAAGCTTCGGCTTCTAAGCAGGAAACCCACTTGACGAGCTGGTAGTAAAATTCGGCTTCACAAACGCGTGCGTGCCCGACAGCCTCCAGGGCTATTTTTCGGCTGCCGGCCTCCATGTAGTCGGCCCAATTGCGGGCGCTCTGCTCGCCACTCAAACCGTCAGTGCACTGCTGCTCCATGCCCCGCTGGTGGTGCAAATCGGCGATACGCTGCTCCTCCGCCAGGCGGTCGCACTCCAATAACTCCTCATACTCCGCATTGCCATCTAAAGACTTGTAGAATGCCTCCTCCCTCCGTCTGCCTTCTGGTGAAAATCCGCACACTAGTTCCGGCGGTGACCGCCTCCGGTGTGTCAGGACCCCGATCCTAAGTCACATCGATCTAGCTTGTAACACATCATATCACTTTGCGGCCTCACGCACGGTATTCCCACGGGTGCCACCTTACCTGGCCCGGGACCGTTTGTGCCTTTTGGCTCACGTATATGATAGTGTCGCTAGCATCCATATGACAGAGAACCCGGGCCGACATGACTAGTCGTGAACCCAAAGTGGCACTAACTAACAGGGACAGGCATACATGACCTAGCAACGAACATGTCGGTCATCAGCGAGTGAATCCGGGCTATAGCAACTGGGCTAGCAGGACTCCGGGAATCCGGGCTATAGCAGGCTAACCGGACTCCGAAAGACAACGCGTGACATTTTCCTGAAGGGACAGACACAGGATCGAAGGACACATGCCGGCCAGTCTAAGTGTTCCGGAGCATTTGCAACTGGGCTAACAGGACTCCGGTAAACCGGGTTGTAGCAGACTACCATGGCTCAATGGAAGCACTAGACTACATTTCCCCATAAGAGAGGCTACCAAGGATAGACAACTAGGTTGTCGGATCCCACACATACCAAGCATTTCAATCATACACACAACATGCTCGATATGTGTAAATACAACATGGCATCACAACAAAACTCTACGACTGAAAGTATTTATTCATTGGCTCCGAAGAGCCAGATATTACAAACATGGGTCTGATGACCCAACATACAGAGCATACAAGCAACAAGCACATGCGGAAGCTTAACTAGTCTGAGTACAAACAACTACAAAAGAAAAAGGCTAAGAAGCCTGACTAACTACAAGACCCTCCCAAGGTACAAGCTCGTAGCTGAGGTTACAAGCTAAACGTCGAAGTCCACGCGGAACTAATAGCGAGACTGAAGTCTCTCTGCAAAAACATAAATTAAGCAAACGTGAGTACAAATGTACCCAGCAAGACTTACATCAGAACTAGCTACATATGCATCGGTATCAAGAGAGGGATGGTGGGGTTTAACTGCAGCAAGCCATCTTGGACTCGATGGCTATCCTAAACTACGACTGCAAGTAACTCTGTTGAGGTGGCGCACACGAGTCCACATATTCACCATATCAATACACCACTATGGATCCGCTCCCGTCTCCCTACGAGAACGCCATCCATAGCACTCATGCTTATCTTGCGCATTTTAGAGTATCCACTTTCACTTGTCTATGAACTGTACAGGCAACCCAGAAGTCCTTTACCGCGGACACGGCTATTCGAATAGATGATGTTAACCCTGCAGGGGTGTACTTCTTCACACACGCTCTCGCCTCTTACCACCATGTACACGTCGTGTATCTCGGCAACCTTCAAGCGGAAGCCTGGCGAGGGAGTCGACCACGACCTGACTAACCACACAAGTCTCTCATCCAGGTTTATCGCCTATTCGAGTTCCATCCGCAAGGAGATCTGGCCGGGGTGGCGCTCATGGCCCCAAACGATGTGAGCAGGGTTCCCAAGCCCACCTCGACGGGTGGATCTACGCTTGGTACACCATGCCATGGTGCCTAGTCTGTCCCAAGCCCACCTGTACCGGGTGCCACCTGGTAGACTACTAACACTACCTACAAACACCAGAAACTAGTTGCAACTCCTGGACAGAGATCAGGTTGATTAATAAGTCGAGAGAGCTTGGAGCGCCCGGAGCCCAATGTGTGGTAGTAACTGTTCATGGATCACAAACACAGAACTCAGTTCCTGAGGATGGCTGCAATGAGACAACGCACCATGTACTCCTACATGGCCTCTCACCGCTACCTTTACCAAATTGTGTTCACACACTTAGCTCTCAATAGTAGGACATGTTCACAACTTTCCAACTCATCCCCGATGAATCAGACCTGACACAACTCTAAGCAATAGCAGGCACTACAAACAGGCATGAATGAGTAGGCACATCAGGGCTCAAACAACTCCTACTCATGCTAGTGGGTTTCATCTATTTACTGTGGCAATGACAGGTCATGCAGAGGAAAGGGGTTCAACTACCGCAACATGTAACAGTTGAAAGGTTGTTGTCCTAATGCAGTAAAAGAGAGCAAGAGTGAGAGAGTGGGATTGTATCAAAATGAACAAGGGGGTTTTTCTTGCCTAAAACTTCCGAAGATAGTATAGCTCTTCATCGGTGTCATCGAACTCATCGTTGGAACAAACGTCTACCGGGAGGGAACAACCACCGGCAACAGAGAAAGAACACAATCAATGCAATGCAGCAATGTGATGCATGATCATGACATGGCAATATGATGTGTTATGGCTAATGCATCTAGCAACCAGATTAAATGAAGTTGGTTTGAACCAAAGGTTCAAATTCAAACTCCATGTAAGGCATTTCAAATGCCATTTATTGATTTGTCCAATTCAGCAGCTATAAGTTGTTCTAACATGCATGAGAATGCCATTAACAGATTCTTTGCATTTTTCTGATCATTTTATATATAAATTATTTCATTTGGAGTTACAGTTAAATTTCTATGATTTTTAGAAGTTTTAACTACTTTCTGGAATTTCCTGTTTATATAAAATCCAGAAAATGATTAATTGCGTCAGCATGACGTCATGCCTGCGTCATCAAGTCAATGGCGCTGACCAGGTCAAACCTGACGTGTGGGGTCCACACGTCAGTGACACAGCTACTTAACAGGGGGTTATTGCTAACCTAATTAAAAGATTAGGGCGCCGGGGCCCACTATCAGTGTCATTAGCTGGGGGTTAGTGCTAATTAAACTCCTGGTCGGTGGGGTCCACCTGTCAGGCCGGCGAGGTCGTCGCCGGCGACCATGGGACACGGCGGTGTCCGCGTTACAGGCCACGGGGGTGGCGGCTAAGGGCACCGGGGCGTAGCCCGTGCTTGCCCGCATCCAGGGGAGGTGACGGGAGGATGCGGGGTGGCCTGAGCTCGCCGGAGCAGAGCTCGCGGCGGCGGACGGAGTTCGGTGGCATGCGGGTTTGACGCTACGGTGCACGGCAGGGGCTGCAGGCGGGTGCGTTCGGCTCCTGGGGCTGCAACGAACGCGCTAATGAGCTCGGACGCGGGTGGCAGCAGCTGTGGCCGCGGCGGCGCCATGGATGGCGGCAGCGAGCTCTCGGGCGCGGCAGCGCTAGCGCTATAGGGCGAGTTAGACTGCGGGGAGAGAGGGGAAAGGCGCAGGTGCTCACGACAGTTCTTCTGGTGCAGCTAGGTGGCTCGGGGAAGTGCTGGCGATGACGAACGGGCGATGGCGATCTCGGCGACCCGTGGAGGAAGAAGACGGTGGTGACGGCGACGCAGGGCGCCTGGCGACGTGTAGCTGGATTGGGACGAAGAAAAGGTCGTGGCGGAGCTCTGGGGCACGTCGAGCGGCCGAAGGGGATGCAGTGGCCACGACTACGGCAAACGGTGACGATGGCAGCGCTCGGCCACGAGATGCAGAGCGAGAGGGAGGAAGCAGAGGAGGGGATCGACACGGGGAGGGGAAGCGAGGGGTCCGGGGGGTGCATGGCACTCGTAGCGGCGTCGGGGAGGCAGCAGGCAGGCAGGAAGTGGCGGTGCGCGTACGTGCGCGCCGTGGGCACGCGCCCCTGTCCTCCTGGCGAGGAGAGAGAGACGACTGGCATGGCCAATCAGCTGGGCAGAACTGCTGGGCCGGCTGGTAAGTGGCCTAGGTAAAACTCTCTCCCCTTTTTTCTATTTTGTTTTCTTTTCTATTTCTGTAATTTTGTTTCTCATTTAGTCAAATACTAAACCAATTTATTTTCTTCTGAAAATTAATGTAGGAACTAATTCGATTATTCCAGAGCCCAGTAAAAGTCAGAATTATTGGACATATATAATATATATAACATATATATATATCCAATGCAAATATTTACTGGATTAACTCAAATGGCCAAAAATAAATACTTCTGAGCTCCCAAAAATAATGGTTGGAATTTTAACTCTGGCCAATATTATTAGAGAAAAACAGGAACATTTTCTTGGGCCAAATTGAAGCAATTTTTATCTTGATCATTTTCAAAATAATTTCTGAGGCTTTCACAAGTCCCCATTTGAAATTCATTGAATTTTAAACATGATGCACACATGACTAGCTAGCCCAGAGCAAACTAGAACTAGGGATGTGACACGGTGTCGCCTATTGTGGACGGGCGGGGGCATGGCGGACGTGGCGAGAGCGAGGATAAGTGGCGAGCGACGTCGGGCTGATGGGGGCTTATGAGGATAGGGCGAGTTGGATGATGGTGCCACCGGAGAAGGCCGGAAAATAGTAATTATACGCGGAAGGTTGGCGAACCAGGGTGTTTCGGGGACGCGAGGTCATCGCGGTCATCAGAATTTAATGCATAAGCAGGCATGGCTTAGCACGCCAGCTTGCCGTGGAAAACTAGAAAAACTGAAATTATGACTGTGTCGTCCCGTCCCGTCAGTGGTGCATCCCGTCCGTGCTGGGTCGCACATCGGCATGATGGTCAAACGAGTGCACTCGAATCATCCAGATGAGGTACTCCCTCCTTGTCAAAAATGATTCCACCCCTCATCATCCACCTTGGTTGGTGAGATTTTTGAATTGAGCCCTACAAACTGGAAAGGAGGTAGTACGTGCGTGATCTGCTATTTATTCGTGTAGGATCGAGTAGGTCGGATAGTGTACGTGTAGGATCGAGTAGGTAGGATGGTGTACGTGTAGGATCACATTAGCTGATGAACGTTCACTGGGAGATAACGCGTTTGCAAACGTTTTTGCTGCCAGTTTCTTCAGATTCGCATGGCATTTTCTTCAGAGCAGCTTGTCAGTCTCTTCAGAGGTAGGCATTTTTTATTCAGAAAATTGCCACTTCGGATCTTGCGTTGCAACTAAAACTGCCAGGAGCGTATTAGTAGGCTAGCTTGTGATTGATCAGTAACTTGTAAACACTGAGCGAACAGAAATAAGGAACTGTTAGTGACTTATAAACACTGAGAACATCGAAATAAGGATCATATTGTTCAAAATGTTTAGACGAGACGCATAGGCCTGGCATCGTAATATGTTCGCATTAGTAGCCCAAATTCAAAACCAACTAGTACAATTCCCATACATAAGATCAGCATGTTAATGCATCTCAATGATTCACAGATCATATAGAAATATGTACCTCCAAAAGCAAAGATCTAGAAAAAACATATGTTCTTCCTACTAACATGGATGCTTCTCTTGGCCAACATTCAGTATAGAGTGAAAGACAAATTTGTTTGTGAAGTCTAGAATTCCTCTTGCAAACGTTAGTGGTTTCACCAACAGTTGGAACCATGAGAATGAACCACACACGATGGAGGAACATCCACTGCAATATGATTTGGTCTTCCCTCGATGACACGGCGGGACTATTTTCGGAATACAAACTTCAACTTAGGCAAAATGATGCCCATTGTCTAATCAGACTAAAGCAATGAAGCACCTAGTGTTGGCCAATAAATAGTACAGTACTACTTTTGTGCAGTCCATGAAGTGACTGTCCAATCTTTCCGTGTCTATTTTCAAATGGCACTGCATGCAGTGACTATACTATTCTCTTGTGCAGTCCCACCAAAATTGCGTTCACTTTGTTTGTTTGCCAAATAGAAACGGGCAGACATCTCTGTCTGCACAAATATCAAGCAGCTAGTAAACATATACCACACCTTCAATGTAGCATCCAATCATTGAATCGTGTCCTGCACCTTCAATGTAGGTCCACCCTGCCAATAAATTCACATGCAAACCACTAATATTACTATCTAATGACAGTACAAAAAGAGTAGCAAGATAGTAGCAAACCATGCACCGTCGTAATGAATAGCTCATAGTGCCACCAATTGGATATAAAGGTTTGGAAGAAAAAATGCTCCTAATGTTGAACCATTTGGACTTTTTGTGCAGTTCCACTAAAATCGAGCATCCCTGTTTGCATGGATATTGAAAGTGTGATTACTATAAAGTAGCACTAGTTGAAGCATAGACTCACAAATATAAGCATTCCAATTTCTTAATGGGAAAAGGTAGCAAGACTGTTTCTAACCACCTATTTGAAGGAATAAATAAGGCAACAATGGCTGATGTCAGGAAGGCATACATAGTTTTTTCTGAAAAATTGAACCATCCCTGAGCTTTCCTCTTCTTTTAAGCATATTTTGTGCAGTTCAACTAAAATAAAATGCGATCACTGCCTTGAAAATTCAGTGACACTGTACAAAAAGAAATGACTTAACATTACATCATGATGTCAATTATGTAGTCGACAGGCATTAGAGACAAACATACAGACCTCCTCCGATAACACAATGAACATTAATTTTAACAAAGGTGTGACTAGCTTTACCGGGATAATTTGAGTGAACTCTACACCCTCTATTCCTTAATATAAGACGTTTTCGTAGTTCAATTTAAAGTACCCAAACGTCTAGTATTTAGAGAAACAGATAGTTTTCTTGAGCACATATCTGGGAAAGTTTTCCACACTTTATATATGTCCATACGCTAATGCGACACCATTCAAATAGTAAAAATATACACTAATCAAGTGGCTTGTGCAACAGTAGAGTAGTTTTTTTATTACAGGGTACAGTACAATGGTTTTACTAAACAGATTTCCATAAGCTCTAGCACTAGAAGATTTCTATAAGCATTAACCATACAAAATGTAAAGGTAACAAGTTTCAGCATTGGTATAGTAGCTATGCAAGAGCATTAAACCAATACAAAAGTCTGAAGGTAAATAGCATTATTAACTAATGACAGTATAAAAAATTGAAAACCATGTACCTTCAAGGTAAATATCATTTCGAACTCGAGGGGACCTAAAAATTGTTATCCCAATCTTGATAATCGATCAAACATAAAAACTTGATCAAACGAATCAAGAGAAGAGTCGGAGGAGGAGGTGCCCACTATTGACCTTTCCTCTTGTCTTCATAATTTTTTGTGCAGTTTAACCAAAATAAAATGACGCCAGCGCCTTGGCATTTTGGTGACATTGTACAAATTTTTTTGACATATCTCATGAAAGTGAGGTATGTAATCTATAAGCATTAACAGCGCAAAAATCTGAAGGTATTACCAAGTTTCTTCGATGGTATGCTGGCTGTGCAACAGCATTAGAATGCCTTAGCTGAAATATCTTTAGTACATCCACAATCAACAGCTCACCCTGAAATAATCCAGTGACATTAAATGGCATTTCTTAACTTTATCGATGGCATTACACTGAGTGCGACATTAGTTAAATGTGGCATCCCTTTAGCAGTAGCATTGCTTGACTTGACCGCTGGCGTTATACTAACAGCAAAAAAGTGGCAATAAGAGCTTGGGAGGCCCATTTGGACAGTGGGCGCACCAGTACGATGTACCTCCACAGACGCATAGAGTGGTGAGGGAGGTATGGTTGCCCAGAGCAACAAATATCCAGGCAACATATGTGGATTACGTCCCATTTTTGTTATCTTTAGCCACCTTTTTCCTATGTAGGACAACAAACCGATCGACCTAGTCATTATCTATTGCATTGTCATGCCTTTCTACCCTTTTCAACCAAGAGACACGAGAATCGTTCCTTAGCTACTGATTTTCCCATTTTCAGCCTAGATGCGGGTTCGATGCCTAGTCTCTTGGACAGTACATTCTCCCTTCCTTTCCTTATTCAACCCAGACATGGATTAGTCTGCATGAAGTAGGGTTTCCTTTAATAGTGCAAATTAAGGTTTTCATCTGCGTGACCAGCAGAGCAGAGGATAGCAAATTGGGAAGATGGTGGAGTGGCAAAAGATCCACGTGCAGCAACATGGGAGATGGGGCAATAGAACAAGGGTATGGTTCGAAAAGAGGTAGCGTACCTAAGGGTCGGCTGGAAGTGGCTTCGCTCTAGTCATCGTCCTCCGCACACACTACGGCAGTGAGCTTGGGGCAGAGGCTATCCCACGCGGGTGCTAGGTCTGAGAGGACGGCCTTGCCGTTAGTGCGTGACCTTGCTTGCCGACGACGAGTGCGTCAATGATACGTCTCCAACGTATCTATAATTTTTGATTGTTCCATGCTATTATATATTCTGTTTTGGATGTTTAATGGGCTTTATTATACACTTTTATATTATTTTTGGGACTAACCTACTAACCCAAGGCCCAGTGGAAATTGCTGTTTTTTTGCCTATTTCAGTGTTTCGCAGAAAAGGAATATCAAACGGAATGAAACCTTCGGGAATGTGATTTTTGGAACAAACGTGATCCAGAGTACATGGAGTGGACGTCAAGAAACAACCGAGGAGGCCACGAGGCAGGGAGGCGCTCCTGCCCCCTAGGCGTGCCCCCACCCTCGTGGGCCCCTCATGGATCCACCGACCTACTTCTTCCTCCTATATATACCTACATACCCCGAAACCATCAAGGAGCACCACGAAACCCTATTTCCACTGCCGCAACCTTCTGTACCCATGAGATCCCATCTTGGGGCCTTTTCCGGGGCTCCGACGGAGGGGGCATCGATCACGGAGGGCTTCTACATCAACACCATAGCCTCTCCGATGATGTGTGAGTAGTTTACCACAGACCTTCGGGTCCATTGTTATTAGCTAGATGGCTTCTTCTCTCTCTTTGGATCTCAATACAAAGTTCTCCTCAATCTTCTTGGAGATCTATTTGATGTAACTCTTTTTGCGATGTGTTTGTCGAGATCCGATGAATTGTGGGTTTATGATCAAGATTATCTATGAACAATATTTGAATCTTCCCTAAATTCTTTTATGTTTGATTGGTTATCTTTGCAAGTCTCATCGAATTATCAGTTTGGTTTGGCCTACTAGATTGATCTTTCTTGCAATGGGGGAAGTGCTTAGCTTTGGGTTCAATCTTGCGTTGCTCGATCCTAGTGACAGAAGGGGAAATGCATAGTATTTTATTTTTGCCATCGAGGATAAAAAGATGAGGTTTATATCATATTGCTTGAGTTTATCCCTCTACATCATGTCATCTTGCCTAATGCGTTACTCTGTTCTTATGAACTTAATACTCTAGATGCATGTTGGATAGCGGTCGATGTGTGGAGTAATAGTAGTAGATGCAGGCAGGAGTCGGTCTACTTGTTGCAGACGTGATGACTATATACATGATCACACCTAGATATTCTCATAATTATGCACTTTTCTATCAATTGCTCGACAGTAATTTGTTCACCCACCGTAATACTTATGCTATCTTGGGAGAAGCCACTAGTGAAACCTATGGCCCCCGGGTCTATTTTCCATTATATAAGTTTCCAATCTATTTTTACTCTGCAATATTTACTTTCAATCTTTATCATAAGAATACCAAAAATATTATCATCTATCAGATCTCACTTTTGCAAGTGGTCATGAAGGGATTGACAACCCCTTTATCGCGTTGGTTGCAAGGTTCTTATTTGTTTGTGTAGGTACAAGGGACTTGCGTGTGGCCTCCTACTGGATTGGTACCTTGGTTCTCAAAAACTGAGGGAAATACTTACGCTACTTTGCTGCATCACCCTTTCCTCTTCAAGGGAAAACCAACGCATGCTCAAGAGGTAGCAAGAAGGATTTCTGGCGCCGTTGCCGGGGAGTCTACGCACAAGTCAAGACATACCAAGTACTCATCACAAACTCTTATCCCTTGCATGACATTATTTGCCATTTGCCTCTTGTTTTCCTCTCCCCCACTTCACCCTTGCCGTTTTATTCGCCCTCTTTTCCCATTCGCCTCTTTTTCGCTTGCTTCTTGTTTTCTTGTGTGTTGGATTGCTTGCTTGTCACGATGCCTCAAGATAATACTAAATTATGTGACTTTGCCAATACCAACAACAATGATTTTCTTAGCACTCCGATTGCTCCTCTTTCTGATGATGAATCTTGTGAAATTAATGCTGCTTTGCTGCATCTTGTCATGAAAGATCAATTCGTCGGCCTTCCTAGTGAAGATGTTGCTACCCATCTAAATAGCTTTGTTGATTTGTGTGATATGCAAAAGAAGAAAGATGTGGACAATGATATTGTTAAACTGAAGCTATTTCCGTTTTTGCTTAGAGATCGAGCTAAAACTTGGTTTTCGTCTTTGCCTAAAAATAGTATTGATTCTTGGAATAAGTGCAAAGATGCTTTTATCTCTAAGTATTTTCCTCCCGCTAAGATCATCTCTCTTAGAAACGATATTATGAATTTTAAGCAACTTGATCATGAACATGTTGCACAAGCTCGGGAGAGGATGAAATTAATGATACGTAATTGCCCTACACATGGTTTGAATCTATGGACGATTATACAGTTTTTTTATGCCGGATTGAATTTTGCTTCTAGAAATCTTTTAGATTCAGCCGCGGGAGGCACTTTTATGGAAATCACTTTAGGAGAAGCAACTAAACTCCTAGATAATATTATGGTTAATTATTCTCAATGGCACACTGAAAAATCTACTAGTAAAAAGGTGCATGCAATTGAAGAGATTAATGTTTTGAGTGGAAAGATGGATAAACTTATGAAATTGTTTGCTAATAAGATTGTTTCTTCTGATCCCAATGATATGCCTTTGTCTACTTATATTGAGAATAATAATGAATCTATGGATGTGAATTTTGTTGGTAGGAACAATTTTGGTAACAACGCTTATAGAGGAATTTGAATCCTAGGCCGTATCCTAGTAATTCCTATAATAATTATGGTAATTCCTACAACAACTCTTATGGAAATTTTAATAAGATGCCCTCTGATTTTGAGACTAGTGTTAAAGAATTTATGATTTCTCAAAAGAATTTCAATGCTTTCCCTTGAAGAAAAATTGCCCAAGATTGATGAGTTGGCTAGGAACGTGGATAGAATTTCTCTTGATGTTGATTCTTTGAAACTTAGATCTATTCCACCTAAGCATGATATCAACGAGTCTCTCAAAGCTATGAGAATTTCCATTGATGAGTGCAAAGAAAGAACCGCTAGGATGTGTGCTAAAAAAGATTGCTTTGTGAAAGCGTTTTCTTCTAGTTTTCATGATAATAAAGATGAAGATCTAAAAGTGATTGATGTGTCCCCTATTAAATCTTTGTTTTGCAATATGAATCTTGATAATGATGGGACTGGAGATGAGTCAACTTTAGTTAAAAGGCGTCCCAATGATTCGGAGTTTCTAGATCTTGATGCAAAATTTGGTAAAAGTGGGATGGAAGAGGTCAAAACTTTAGATAGCAATGAACCCACTATATTGGATTTCAAGGAATTTAATTATGATAATTGTTCTTTAATATATTGTATTTCCTTGTTGCAATCCATGCTAAATTCTCCGCATGCTTATAGTCAAAAAAAGGCTTTACTAAACATATCGTTGATGCTTTAATGCAACCTTATGAAGAAAAGCTTGAATTGGAAGTTTCTATCCCTAGAAAACTCTATGATGAGTGGGAACCTACTATTAAAATTAAAATTAAAGATCATGAATGGTATGCTTTGTGTGATTTGGGTGCTAGTGTTTCCACTGGCCCAAAAACTTTGTGTGATTTGCTAGGTTTCCACGAATTTAATGATTGTTCTTTAAACTTGCACCTTGCGGATTCCACCATTAAGAAACCTATGGGAAGAATTAATGATGTTCTTATTGCTGCAAATAGGAACTATGTGCCCGTAGATTTCATTGTCCTTGATATAGATTGCAATCATTCATGTCCTATTATTCTTGGTAGACCATTCCTTAGAACGATTGGTGCAATTATTGATATGAAAGAAGAGAATATTGGATTCCAATTTGTGTTAAGGAAAGGCATGGAACACTTTCCTAGAAATAAAATTAAATTACCTCATGAATCTATTATGAGAGCCACTTATGGATTGCATGCCAAAGATGGCAACACCTAGATCTATCCTTGCCTTTGTGCCTAGCTAGGGGCGCTAAACGATAGCGCTTGTTGGGAGGCAACCCAATTTTATTTTGTTTCTTGCTTTTTGGTTATGTTTAGGAATAAATATTTGAACTACCTCTGGTTAGATGTGTTTTTGTGTTTTAGTTAGTGTTTATGCCAAGTAGAACCTTTGGGAAGACTTGGGTGAAGTCTTTTTGATCTTGCTGTAAAAAACAGAAACTTTAGCGCTCACGAGATTAGCTACAACTTTTTGCTGGAGAGTTCTATTTAGTTGATTATTTTTTCAGGTGATTAATAGATAAATTCCTCACGTCCATAAATTTATTTTAGAATTTTTGGAGTTCCAGAAGTTTGCGTTAGATACAGATTACTACAGACTGTTATCTTTTCGAGTGTTGTTTGCTTATTTTGATGAATCTATGGCTAGTAATGGAGTTTATGAACCATAGAGAAGTTGGAATAAAGTAGGTTTAACACCAATATAAATAAATAATGAGTTCATTACAGTACCTTAAAGTGGTGTTTTGTTTTGTTTCGCTAACGGAGCTCACGAGATTTTCTGTTAAGTTTTGTGTTGTGAAGTTTTCAACTTTTAGGTAAAGATTTGATGGATTATGGAACACGGAGTGGCAAGAGCTAAGCTTGGGATGCCCAATTCACCCCAAGGTAAAATCCAAGGACAACCAAAAAGCCTAAGCTTGGGGATACCCCGGAAGGCATCCCCTCTTTTGTCTTCGTCCATCGGTAACTTTACTTGGAGCTATATTTTTATTCACCACATGATATGTGTTTTGCTTGGAGCGTCTTGTATGATTTGAGTCTTTACTTTTTAGTTTACCACAATCATCCTTTCTGTACACACCTTTTGAGAGAGACACACATGAATCGGAATTCATTAGAATACTCTATGTGCTTCACTTATATCTTTTGAGTTAGATAATTTTGCTCTAGTGCTTCGCTTATATCTTTTTAGAGCACGGCGGTGGTTTTATTTTATAGAAATAATTGATCTCTCATGCTTCACTTATATTATTTTGAGAGTCCTTTAGAACAGAATGGGAATTTTCTTTGGTTATAAAATTAGACCTAATATGATAGGCATCCAAGACAAAGACTTTAAAGTGCATTGAATACTAAGAGAAGTTTGATACTTGATAGTTGTTTTGAGATATAAAGGTGGTAATATTAGAGGTGTGCTAGGTTAGTAATTTTGAAATTGAGAAATACTTGTGTTGAAGTTTGCAAGTCCCGTAGCATGGACGTATGGTAAACGTTGTGTCACAAATTTGAAGCGTAAGGTGTTCTTTGATTGCTTTCCTTATGAGTGGCGGTCGAGGACGAGCGATGGTATTTTGCTACCAATCTATCCCCCTAGGAGCATGAACGTAGTGCTTGGTTTTGATGACTTGTAGATTTTTGCAATAAGTATGTGAGTTCTTTATGACTAATGTTGAGTCCATGTATTATACGCACTCTCACCCTTCCATCATTGCTAGCCTCTTCGGTACCGTGCATTGCCCTTTCTCACCTCGAGAGTTGGTGCAAACTTCACCGGTGCATCCAAACCCCATGATATGATACACTCTATCACACATAAGCCTCCTTATTTCTTCCTCAAAACAGCCACCACACCTACCTATTATGACATTTCCATAGCCATTCCGAGATATATTGCCATGCAACTTTCCACCGTTCCGTTTATTATGACACGCATCACCATTGTCATATTGCCTTGCATGATCATGTAGTTGACATCGTATATGTGGCAAAGCCACCGTGCTTAATTTTTCATACATGTCACTCTTGATTCATTGCATATCCTGGTACACCGCTGGAGGCATTCACATAAAGTCATATTTTGTTCTAAGTATCGAGTTGTAATTCTTGAGTTGTAAGTAAATAAAAGTGTGATGATCATCATTAGAGCATTGTCCCATGTGAGGAAAGGATGATGGAGACTATGATTCCCCCATAAGTCGGGATGACACTCCGGATGAAAGAAAAAAAAGGCCAAAAGAAAAGGAGAAGGCCCAAATAAAAAAATGAGAGAAAAAGAGAGGAGGGACAATGTTACTATCCTTTTTCCACACTTGCGCTTCAAAGTAGCACCATGATCTTCATGATAGAGAGTCTCTTATTTTGTCACTTTCATATACTAGTGCGAATTTTTCATTATAGAACTTGGCTTGTATATTCCAATGATGGGCTCCCTCAAATGCCCTAGGTCTTCGTGAGCAAGCAAGTTGGATGCACACCCACTTAGTTTCTTTTGTTGAGCTTTCATATATTTATAGCTCTCGTGCATCCGTTGCATGGCAATCCCTACTCCTTGCATTGACATCAATCGGTGGGCATCTCCATAGCCCGTTGATTAGCCGCGTCAATGTGAGACTTTCTCCTTTTTTGTCTTCTCACACAACCTCAATCATTATATTCAATTCCACCCATAGTGCTATGTCCATGGCTCACACTCATATATTGCATAAAAGTTGAAAGAGTTTGAAAAGCCTAAGTATGAAACAATTGCTTGGCTTGTCATCGGGATTGTGCATGATGAGAGCATTACTTCAGCTCAACCAATCCTCGGTGTTGGTGTAACGCCCATGATGCGACAATATCTCCCACGTGTCAAGGCACGACTTGGAGGCATAACCGCATGGTGGTTTTGTCGCAAGATGGGTCATCTTCACACAATACCATGTAATGAACAATAATGGGATAAAGAGTTGGCTTACAATCGCCACTTCACACAAATAACAAGTATAAACATACATGATCCATAATACAATCAAGGTCCGACTACGGTACCAAAATAAAAGAAGACAACCCCAAATGCTATATCCCCGATCGTCCCAACTGGGCTCCACTACTGATCATCAGGAAAAGAAACATAGTAACGACCAAGTTCCTCGTCGAACTCCCACTTGAGTTCGGTAGCATCACCTGCACTGGTATCCTCGGCGCCTGCAACTGTTTTGGTAGAATCAGTGAGTCACGAGGACTCAGCAATCTCACACCCGCGAGATCAAGACTATTTAAGCTTATGGGTAGGAAAAGGGTAATGAGGTAGAGCTGCAGTAAGCACTAAGCAAATATGGTGGATATCATACGCAAATAAGAGCGAGAAGAGAAGCGACGCAACGGTTGTGAAGCTATAAGTGATCAAGAAGTGATCCTGAAACTACTTACGTCCATACATAACCCAAACCGTGTTCACTTTCCGGACTCCGCCGAAAAGAGACCATCACGGCTACACACGCGGTTGATGCATTTTAATTAAGTCAAGTGTCAAGTTCTCTACAACCGGACATTAACAAATTCCCATCTTCCACATAACCGCGGGCACGGCTCTCGAAAGTTTATACCCTGCAGGGGTGTCCCAACTTAGCCCATCACAAGCTCTCACAGTCAATTAAGGATATTCCTTCTCCCAGAAAGGCCCGATCAGGCTCGGAATCCCGGTTACAAGACATTTCGACAATGGTAAAACAAGACCAGCAAGACCACCCGACTGTGCCGACAAATCCCGATAGCGGCTGCACATATCTCGTTCTCAGGGCACACCGGATGAGACATCCTATGAGTAAAACCAAGCCTCAAGTTTCCCTGAGGTGGCCCCGCAGTCTACTCGGTTCGGACCAACACTCGGAGGAGCACTGGCCCGGGGGGGTAAATAAAGATGACCCTCGGGCTCGCAAAAACCCAAGGGAAAAGGCTTAGGTAGGCAAATGTAAAACCAAGTTTGGGCCTTGCTGGAGGAGTTTTATTCAAAGCAAACTGTCAAGGGGGTCCCATAAATCCCCAACCGCGTAAGGAACGCAAAATCAAGGAACATAACACCGGTATGACAGAAACTAGGGCGGCAAGAGTGGAACAAAACACCAGGCATAAGGCCGATTCTTCCACCCTTTACCAAGTACATAGATGCATTAATTAAATAAGAGATATTGTGATATCCCAAAATCATCAAGTTCCAACATGGAACCAACTTCAACTTCACATGCAACTAGCAGCGCTATAAGAAGGGCTGAGCAAAAATCGGTAACTTAGCCAAACAACGGTTTGCTAGGAAAGGATGGTTAGAGGCTTGACATGGCAATATGGGAGGCATGATAAACAGGTGGTAGGTAGCGCAAGCATAGCGATAGAGTGAACAACTAGCAAGCAAAGATAGAAGTGATATCGAGGGTAATGGTCATCTTGCCTGCAAAGTTCTCAGAGTTATCGAAAGCTTAATCCTCGTAAGCGTACTCAACAGGTTCCTCGTTCACGTACTCGTCTCCCGGCTCTACCCAAAGCAAGAACACAAGCAACAGAACAACAATCAACCACGGTGCAATGCACAAGCAACATGATGCAAGACATGGCATGGAATGCAAGATATGATGTGCAATGCATATGAGTACTCCGAAAGGAAAAAGGTTGAACAAGGCATCAACTTGGAAAACCAAGTATGCCACTTGAAACATGAGGTGATTTCGGTCAAAATCAATATAAGGATCACCGGAAACGGATGCACGGTTTGCAAATAACAAACAACACAAGAATGATGCAAACTGCTTAAAACAGCAACATGGCCAATTAGAAGCAAGGTTTAAATATGCTACATCACCCAAACATGAAAAATAAATACATGGCAGTGAAGTACATGAGATGTTTGACAAAATATGAACACTGAGCTACGGCTAGATCACATCATAACAGGTCCAAACAAGCATGGCAAAAGTGCAAAAGGTATCAGCTTCACAGACTTCACTGCCATGAGCATAAACAGCATCAGGTAGCAATGTTTAGAGCTAGCAAACGACATGCTACAGGAACATACCATAGCAAGAAAATATATGACATGCTTCTACTAAATTCACTTAACAAAACTCCCTTACTGAACATGAGCCAAAAGGGCATAGAAAATATGATTACACCCATGCAAACATAGCAAGTTATATAAACAGATTCAGACTGAAATTTCGGGACATGGCAAAACAGATTCATGTTGGCATGTTAACAAGGTTGATTAACTTACTACATAGAATATCATGGTATGAAATAAATCTAGCATGGAGTAGGCATGAAAATGAAGCTATCCATGTGCAAAACAACCACATAGCATATTTGCATGAATGTACACATAAAAGACAAAACAGCAACATGATGTAAAATGACATGTTCATGAACTTGCTCAAATGCAGAAACTAATGCCCCCACTAGATTGGTGGGTTTTTTCTACCCCAAAAACATATATAATATGTTAGGGTTGGTGTAGAAACATCATCACGAGTGCAATAAGTCAGAAACTGCCCTAAATGGAATATGACAGAAATGGCATTTTCCTTATTTGGAAACGTCCAGAAATGGACTTGCCCGAAATGGAAAACGGGGACTTGCCATAAATGGAAAACGCGGGGATAAGGAAAAAAATAGAAGGAGGAGGACGCTGAGAGGCTGACTGGTGGGACCCTTGTGTCATAGAAACAGCGATACCAGAAGAGAGAAAAAGGGGGCTTTAATAAACTGCCCTTGGGGGGATTGGATCCCTGTTCTGCAGGGTGGATGAGACGGGTCGCTACCACTGGGCTAGGGTCGGTATGCTGGTTGGCAAGCGGCTCGGCTCTACTTGACTCAACCCAGGGCCATGGCTATCTTCTCCATACACGCACAGGGAAGACGGTGACGGCGCGTCTAGCGGAGCAGAGGAGCTCCGGCGGGCGCACGGGATTGCGAGGGGAGCACATGCGTGGTTGCGCGTGCAACAGAGGGCTGGGCGCTTGAGCACGAGCGTAGCTCTGCTCGGGCCATGGCGTTCGCGGCGAGCAGGGAAGCAAGCAAGGCGGCGTGAGGCAAAACCGGGCGCGCGAGGAGCGGGCGCATGGAAAAGTGGTGTGGGTGCGCGTGTGCAGGCGAAGCTGCTGCGAGCGTGCGAGTGCGCGTGCGGCAGCTCGAGTACGAGCTCATGCTCGTCTCGGGTATGGCAGCGGCAAGGCTGGGCGAGGCTGCTGCCCCTTGCGTTCGAGCGCACATGTGCAGGATGGGGCATGAGGCGACTGCATCTAGGAGGGAACCGGAGCGCCGGGGACGCACGGGCGCGCTGCAGCAAGTACACACAACAAAACAACAGACTTTGTCGGAGCACCGGGAGCACAAAAAAAGACATGGATCGATCGAGTCTCACGGGGCCCTATATGCCATGGAAAGAAAGGGAGAGGTGGGTGCGTTACGCAACTCACCCTATGACACGATGGGGTCGGCGGGGACGAGACGTAGACGACGCGATGGAGCTCTGAACTTGGCGGGGCTGTTGTCCGCGAAGCAAAGGAAGAAGACGGCCGAGGGAGTCGATCTAGAAGCCTTGTGATCGCGTGCGTTGTGGAAGCAGACGTAGGGGGACTTGGCGTTCGTCCCCATGGCGGCCGAGGGGGTCGGAGGCGCGGCGTAGACGGCTACTCCGAGCTCGAGCTTGGCCGGATTATGGTGGGCAGGGCGACGGCGTGGCGTGGCTAGCATTACCTGACGGCGTGGCGTGGGAAGAAGAGGAGGGGGATCGGTTGAGGGGAGACCCTAGGACACCGGGGACAACTTTATAGGGGTCTAGGGAGCTTCTCTGGCCATCAAATCGACCGGACGTCGACGTGGCGCGTCTGGATGAGCTGCCGTACATGGGAGATGAAGCTCCTGGCGCTGACGGGCTCGATGGGCTACTACTGCTGCATGGGTTGGGCTGTAGGCGCTAGTTCAAGGGCTGCTACAATGGGCTGCTGCTCTCTCTCTCTCTCCCTCTGGCTCTTTTCCGTTTTTTTAAATAGAAATAAAAGGGCGAAAATCACAGAAGGATTGGAGGGGTTTGTGAGATATATTAAAATATCCTCAGGACCCTGGATTTAAGAAGAATTTGAATAAATTGAGTTGGACATTTTTATAGGTAGAAAAATAAAACAAGTTTGAATAAAATTCAAACTTGAGGCATTTTTAACCTAACCAAGTTAACTCCTAATGGGATGAAACTTGGCAGGGAGGTTTAGGACATGGTGATAGAATATTGAGGCAAAGTTGAGCATTAATGAAGGAGGGTAAAATGACACTTGCAAAAAAAAGAAAGAAAGAGAAGGAGAGGTGGTGATGCATGGAGGTGGTGATGCATGGATCACACATAGAACATGCAACAACATGTCATGCATGCATATCATGGAAATGGAGTGACCACTTCACTTTCAGGAATTTGATTGACTTGTTGCGAGTCTTGCGCTCGGTTTCTTCAAGAATAGTAACGGGATGCTCATGATAAGACAGATCTTCTTGGAGGTCAATCTCTTCGAAGTTGATAGTGCGCTCAGGCGTCTTGAAGAACTTGCGAAGTTGTGACACGTGGAACACATCGTGCATGTTTGCGAAGTTGGAGGGAAGCTCAAGTTGATAGGCGAGGTCGCCTCTTTTGTAAATGATTTTGAAAGGACCCACGTATCTCGGGGCAAGCTTGCCCTTGATACCGAAGCGACGGGTGCCTTTCATTGGAGAGACGCGGTGGTAGACATGGTCTCCGATCTCGAAAGCCAAGTCACGGTGCTTGCTATCATAGTAACTCTTCTGGCGTGATTCCGCGGCTTTGAGATTTTCACGGATGAATTTACACATTTCTTCAGCCTCTGTGATTAAGTCATTGCCAAGCAGTTGGTGTTCACCAGTCTCTGACCAATTGAGAGGAGTACGGCACTTTCTGCCATATAGAATTTCGAATGGGCCTTGACCGAACTTGCTTGGAAGCTGTTATTGTAGGAGAACTCAGCATATGGGAGGCAATCTTCCCACTTCATACCGAAAGAGATGACACAAGCCCTGAGCATATCTTCGCGGATTTGATTGACTCGCTCGACTTGGCCACTTGTTTGAGGATGGAAAGTTGTGCTGAAGAGAATGTTGGTGCCCATGGCCTTCTGGAAGGAGTCCCAGAACTTAGAAGTGAAAATGCTTCCGTGGTCTGAAGATATCAATTGCGGAATACCGTGCAAGGAGACAATTCTGGAGGTGTATAGCTCTGCCAACTGAGCTGCTCTGATAGATTCTTTGATTGGAAGGAAATGAGCCACTTTTGTAAGCTTGTCAATGACAACAAAAATAGCATCATTCCCACGCTTGGACTTTGGAAATCCAGTAACGAATTCCATTTCAATATGATCAAACTTCCATCTGGAATAGCAAGAGGTTGGAGGAGCCCAGCTGGTCGTTGGTGTTCTGCTTTCACCCTTCGACAGACATCACATTCATTCACGAATTGAGCGATTTCTCGCTTCATTCGAGTCCACCAATACGACTGCTTGAGGTCATGGTACATCTTCGTACTTCCAGGATGAATGGAAAGAAGAGAATTATGTGCTTCGTTCATTATGACCTTCCTTAGATCACCTTTAGGAACCACAATCCGGTCCTCAAAGAATAAAGTGTCTCTATCATTAATGCGATAGCACTTGTATTTGGAGAGGCCCTTGGCAATACCATGTTTCACCTTCTTCACCATAGTGTCAAGGAGTTGTGCCTCACGAGTTTGGTCTTCCAAAGTTAGAGTGACTTGAAGGTTGGCAAGAAAACCTTGAGGAACAACTTGGAGATTGAGTTTGCGGAAAGCTTCACAAAGATCTGGTTGGAAGGGCTTGAGAATTAAGCTGTTGCAATAAGCCTTTCTGCTCAAAGCATCTGCAATCACATTGGCCTTGCCTGGAGTATATTCAATACTTGGATTGTACTCTTGAATCATTTCGACCCATCGAGTTTGCCTGAGGTTGAGGTTGGGTTGAGTGAAGATATACTTGAGACTCTTGTGATCGGTGAAAATGTCCACTTGCCTTCCCAACAAGCGATGTCTCCATGTTATTAATGCATGGACAACGACCGCCAACTCAAGATCGTGAGTGGGGTACTTCCTTTCATTGGGCTTCAACTGACGAGAGGTATAGGCCACAACTTTCTTCTCTTGCATTAACACAGCACCAAGACCTTGAAGAGAAGCATCATAGAAAACTTCGAATGGCTTGGATTCTTCAGGAGGAGTTAAGACAGGAGCTGTGACGAGTTTCTCTTTGAGAGTGTTTAAAGCAACATCACACTCAGGAGTCCAGACATACTTCACATGCTTCTGGAGGAGGTTGGAAAGAGGCTTTGCAATCTTAGAGAAATTCTCAACGAATCTTCGGCAATAGCTTGCAAGCCCAAGGAAACTACGGAGCTGCTTGACATTCTGAGGAGGTTCCCAATTCACAACTGCAGACACCTTCTCGGGATTAACAGCGATGGCCTTGGCAGAGATTATATGACCAAGGTAAAGAACTTCATCAAGCCAGAAGTCACATTTGGAAAACTTCGCATAGAATTGATACTCTCTGAGCTTGTCGAGCACCAATCGCAAATGTTTGGCATGATCCTTCTTGTTCTTGGAGAAGACCAAGATATCATCGAGATACACCAGGACGAATTCATTTGTGGAGGGGTTGAAGATGAAGTTCATCATTCGAGAGAACGTTGGAGGAGCATCGACAAGGCCGAAAGACATGACAGTATATTCATAGGAACCAAAGCTAGTTCTGAATTCTGTCTTGGGGATATCTTGTTCGCGAATGCGAATCTGATCATAACCCATACGAAGGTCAAGCTTGGAGAACACTTTTGCACCTTTGAGTTGCTCGAATAGCTCATTGATGTTGGGAAGTGGGTACTTGTTCTTTATTGTCTTCTTGTTCAATGGGCGGTAGTCGACACAAAGTCGGTCCGTGCCATCCTTCTTCTGGACAAAAAGAACACCACAACCCCATGCAGATGAACTCGGTCTGATCAGACCCAGACGCTCTTGTTCATCGAGCTATTTCTTTAATTCCTTCAGCTCTTTGGGTCCAAGCTTGTAAGGACGCTTGCAAATGGGTTCAGTACTGGGCTCAAGATCGATAACGAACTCGACTGGCCGGTGAGGAGGCATTCCCGGAAGCTCTTCTGCAAAGACATCTTGGTACTCACAAACGACTGGAATCTGAGAGATTGCGTCTAGCTCGCCCTTCTCATTGAGAGAGAATAACTGAATGGTTTCATCACGAGCGGCATAGATGATCACATCCTCAGAAGAGTGTGTCAATTGAATCTCGCTGGAAGCACAATCAAGTTGAGCCTTCTGCTTAGAAAGCCAATCCATCCCGAGAATTAGATCAATATCAGAGTCACCAAGAACAATTGGAGAAGCTAGAAATTTATAGTTGCCCAAGTTGATGGAGACATCGGGAGCAACCAAACTAGAAGTCATAAGCTTTCCTGGAGAAACAACTTGCATAACTTTGGACAAAATCTATGTGTCAACATTGTGCTCCGATGCAAATGGGTATGACATGAAAGAAAGCGATGCACCAGTATCAAATAAGACTTTTGCAGGAATGGAGTTAACTGAAAGTTTACCCATGATCACATCTGAAAAATCCTCTACCTGAGCTACGTTCATCATGTTCACCTTAGCATGCTTGGGATTATGCTTGACCACTGCATTGCTTGCTGATCGAACAGGAGGAGGAGACGGAAGGCGCCTTTGGTTGAAGCACTTGTTCGCACAGTGACCTTTCTGCTAACACTTGTTGCAAGTCACCTCTGAGAGCGGACGATGATAAGGAGCATTTGACCTTGGAGCTTAAGACTGAGACTTGTTCTGATAGCCAGGGTTGGGTGGGTGGGAAGATCCATGACCACCTTTGTTCTTGTGCTGGAAGGGCTGACGAAGCAGAGGAGGTGGAGGAAGCCAAAACTTCTGATGCTTAGCAGCCACTTGTGAGGAAGAAGAAGACTGAACTGCATCCCTGATTCTCTTCTTGGAAGCCTCACACTTGAGCTGGGCAGCTTCTTGCTTTAGTGCCATGTTATAGAATTGCTCAAACTCAGCCGGCTCAACAAGAACGAGAGCTAATTGCAGATCTTCTCTGAGGCCACCTCTGAAGTGATAGATCATGCTCTTTTCATCAGGAACGTCTTGTTTAGCGAAGCGAGCAAGTTTCTGAAACTGGATGTTGTATTGATAGACGGACATGCTGCCTTGCTTGAGATTGCAGAATTCCTCACGCTTGCTCTCAACAACACTTGTAGGAATGTGGTGAGCTTTAAAGTCTGGACAGAAGTCAGTCCAAGTAATCACTCGACCTCCTCTGGAATCTTTGTATTGTTGATACCAATCAGCAGCTTGGTCCTTGAGTTGAAAAGAAGCAAACTCAAAGTCCTCAGGCCTGATATTGCTACATTCAAAATGCTTGTTGATGTCCATGAGCCAATCATCGGCGTCTGTGGCATCGGCAAAGTAGCTGAAAGACTTTGGCTGGTTCGCAAGGAACTGGTTGAGGGTAGCAAACTAAGGCTGATTGTTGAACTGCCCTTGACCTTGATTCCCTTGGTTGCCTTGGCCTTGGTTGCGCTCTTGCAAGAGCTGCAAAAGCATCTGGGCATTGGCGTTGGTGCCTGCCATGACAGCTTGCCATGCCTCTGGAGGCGGAGGAGGTGGCGGAGGGTTCGCCTGACTCCCATCATTGCGTTCCGGATTCTGACGCGTTGGCAGAGGCATCCTGAAGAGGGTGACATCCGTTAGCATCTTGATAGACAGATAGACAAGTTGAATCAACAGATAGAAATTGCAACATATAGTCTTCACACAAAAAACATTCGAACAAGGATTGAACGAATGAATTCCAAGGCTAACATCGCACGTCCATTAAGGTGAGAAGCCACTTGATAAGAGATTGATGAAAGAAATACCAAGGTACGACTGGAACAAATAAGTGGTAAGGATTACCCAATCACAAACCAAATATCTGCGGGAAGAAATGCTAAGAGCTACTTGAATCCCACCTATAAACTCCCAAAACTTTCTGGTTATGCAATTAGGTGTTGGGGATACAGGGGACGCAATATATCTCACCCAAACTAACAATCCCTAGATCCAGCTGTATCCATCCGTCAACACATAACCAAGAAAATTTCGAAAATCGTGTACCTCAACCTTCGAAAAGCATCCGTTATACAAGTTATGGCAATAGTCCCGAACTCCCGCCCCAGTACTGGGTGGCGTCGAGGTGATCTCACCAACAAACTACATAAAAGAGATTTTCGATGTCGGCGAAACTCAGGTATTCCAGAACTGCAACGATAAAATTGTGACGACAACACCTCGGAGGTCAACTCCCCGGGACACTGCCACAACCCCTAAATGTCAGGAGGCACCAAGAACAATGTTCTCGTCACAAGAATATCAGAACGATCCCAAGATACCCGCGTGATCCTAAATTTTTTTTATTTGAAATTTGAGGAGAGGAAAGACAAAACATCTACGTCAGGAGGCCTCACCAGAGCAACGAAGGGACTGGGGAGTAAAAAGAGTCCTACTCTCCGATATATATAATCCTAAGACTCAAAACATTTTTTGTTCTAGACTCAACAACGTCAGCGATTTGATCAAGCAGGGGGCTCCTAAGTCGGGGATGGCTCTGATTACCAACTTGTAACGCCCACGATGCGGCTATATCTCCCACGTGTCGAGGCACGACTTGGAGGCATAACCGCATGGTGGTTTTGTCGCAAGAAGGGTCATCTTCACACAATCCCATGTAATGAACAAGAATGGGATAAAGAGTTGTCTTACAATCGCCACTTCACACAAATAACAAGTATAAACATACATCATCCATAATACAATCAAGGTCCGACTACGGTACCAAAATAAAAGAAGACAACCCCAAATGCTAGATCCCCGATCGTGCCAACTAGGCTCCACTACTGATCATCAGGAAAAGAAACATAGTAACGACCAAGTACCTCGTTGAACTCCCACTTGAGTTCGGTAGCATCACCTGCACTGGTATCCTCGGCACCTGCAACTGTTTTGGTAGAATCTGTGAGTCACGAGGACTCAGCAATCTCACACCCGCGAGATCAAGACTATTTAAGCTTATGGGTAGGAAAAGCGAAATGAGGTGGAGCTGCAGCAAGCACTAAGCAACTATGGTGGCTATCATACGCAAATAAGAGCGAGAAGAGAAGCGACGCAACGGTCGAGAAGCTAGAAGTGATCCTGACACTACTTACGTCCATACACAACCCAAACCGTGTTCACTTCCCGGACTCCGCCGAAAAGAGACCATCACGGCTACACACGTGGTTGATGCATTTAAATTAAGTCAAGTGTCAAGTTCTCTACAACCGGACATTAACAAATTCCCATCTGCCATATAACCGTGGGCCCGGCTCTCGAAAGTTTATACCCTGCAGGGGTGTCCCAACTTAGCCCATCACAAGCTCTCACGGTCAACGAATGATATTCCTTCTCTCGGGAAGGCCCGATCAGGCTCGGAATCCCGGTTACAAGACATTTCGACAATGGTAAAACAAGACCAGCAAGACCACCCGACTGTGCCGACAAATACCGATAGGAGGTGCACATATCTCGTTCTCAGGGCACACCAGATGAGACATCCTACGAGTAAAACCAAGCCGCAAGTTTCCCTCAGGTGGCCTCGCAGTCTACTCGGTTCGGACCAACACTCGGAGGAGCACTGGCCCGGGGGGGTGTAAATAAAGATGACCCTCGGGCTCGCGAAAACCCAAGGGAAAAGGCTTAGGTAGGCAAATGTAAAACCAAGGTTGGGTCTTGCGGGAGGAGTTTTATTCAAAGCAAACTGTCAAGGGGGTCCCATAAATCCCCAACAGCGTAAGGAACGCAAAATCAAGGAACATAACACCGGTATGACGGAAACTAGGGTGGCAAGAGTGGAACAAAACACCAGGCATAAGGCCGAGTCTTCCACCCTTTACCAAGTATATAGATGCATTAATTAAATAAGAGATATTGTGAAATCCCAAAATCATCAAGTTCCAACATGGAACCAACTTCAACTTCACCTACAACTAGCAGCGCTATAAGAAGGGCTGAGCAAAAAGCGGTAACTTAGCCAAACAACGGTTTGCTAGGAAAGGATGGTTAGAGGCTTGACATGGAAATATGGGAGGCATGATAAACAAGTGGTAGGTAGCGCAAGCATAGCGATAGAGCGAACAACTAGCAAGCAAAGATAGAAGTGATATCGAGGGTAATGGTCATCTTGCCTGCAAAGTTCTCAGAGTTATCGAAAGCTTAATCCTCGTAAGCGTACTCAACAGGTTCCTCGTTCACGTACTCGTCTCCCGGCTCTACCCAAAGCAAGAACACAAGCAACAGAACAACAATCAACCACGGTGCAATGCACAAGCAACATGATGCAAGACATGGCATGGAATGCAAGATATGATGTGCAATGCATATGAGTACTCCGGAAGGAAAAAGGTTGAACAAGGCATCAACTTCGAAAACCAAGTATGCCACTGGAAAGATGAGGTGATTTCGGTCGAAATCGATATAAGGATCACCGGAAACGGATGCACGGTTTGCAAATAACAAGCAACACAAGAATGATGCAAACTGCTTAAAACAGCAACATGGCCACTTAGAAGCAAGGTTTAAATATGCTACAGCACGCAAACATGAAAACTAAATACATGGCAGTGAACTAGATGAGATGTTTGACAAAATATGAACACTGAGCTACGGCAAGATCACATCATACCAGGTCCAAACAAGCATGGCAAAAGTGCAAAAGGTATCAGCTTCACGGACTTGGTGAAAATACTAACATGGCATAAACAGCATCAGGTAGCAATGTTTAGAGTTTAGAGCTAGCAAACAACATGCTACAGGAACATAACATAGCAAGCAAAGATATGGCATGCTTCTACTAAATTCACTTAACAAAACTCCCTTACTGAACATGAGACAAAAGGGCACAGAAAATATGATTACACCCATGCAAACCTAGCAAGTTTTATAAACAGATTCACACTAAAATTTCAGGACATGGCAAAACAGATTCATGTTGGCATGTTAACAAGCTTTATTAACTCACTACATAGCATATCATGGCATGAAATAAATCTAGCATGAAGTAGGCATGAAAATGAAGCTATCCATGTGCAAAACAACCACATAGCATATTTGCATGAATATACACATAAAAGACAAAACAGCAACATGAACTTGCTCAAATGCAGAAACTAATGCCCCCACTGGATTGGTGGGATTTTTCTACCCCAAAAACATATATAATATGTTAGGATTTCTGTAGAAAAATCATCACAAGTGCAATAAGTTCGAAACTGCCCTAAATGGAATATGACAGAAATGGCATTTTCCTTATTTGGAAACGTCCAGAAATGGACTTGCCCGAAATGGAAAACGGGGACTTGCCATAAATGGAAAACGCGTGGATAAGGAAAAAAAATAGAAGGAGGGGGGCGCTGAGAGGCTGACTGGTGGGACCTTCTGTCATAGAAACAGCGATCCCAGAAAAGAGAAAAGGGGGGCTTTAATAAACTGCATTAGGGGGATTCGATCCCTGTTCTGCGGGGTAGATGAGATGGGTCCATACCACTGGGCTAGGGTCGGTATGCTGGTTGGCAAGGGTCTCGGCTCTACTTGACTCAACCCAGGGCCATGGCTATCTTCTCCATACACGCACAGGGAAGACGGTGACGGCACCGGCGAGCGGCGGCGCGTCTAGCGGAGCAGAGGAGCTCCGGCGGGCGCACGGGATTGCGAGGGGAGGACATGCGTGGTTGCGCGCGTGCAACAGAGGGCTGGGCGCTCGAGCACGAGCGTAGCTCTGCTCGGGGCCATGGCGTTCGCGGCGAGCAGGGGAGCAAGCAAGGCGGCGTGAGGCAAAACCGGGCGCGCGGGGAGCGGGCGCGTGGAAAAGTGGTGTGGGTGCGCGTGTGCAGGCGAAGCTACTGCGAGGGTGCGATTGCGCGTGCGGCAGCTCGAGTACGAGCTCATGCTCGTCTCGGGTATGGCGGCGGCAAGGCTGGGCGAGGCTGCTGCTCCTTGCGTTCGAGCGCACACGTGCAGGATGGGGCGTGAGGCGACTGCATCTAGGCGGGAACCCGAGCGCGTGGACGCACGGGCACGCTACAGCAAGTACACACAACAAAACTGCAGACTTTGCCGGAGCACCGGGAGCACAAAAAAAGACATGGATCGATCCAGTCTCACGGGGCCCTATATGCCATGGAACGAAAGGGAGAGGTAGGTGCGTTACCCAGCTCACCCTAGGACACGATGGGGTCGGCGGGGACGAGCCGTAGACGACGCGATGGAGCTCTGAACTTGGCGGGGCTACTGTCCGCGAAGCAGAGGAAGAAGACGGCCGAGGGAGTCGATCTGGAAGCCTTGTGATGGCGTGCGTCGTGGAAGCAGACGTAGGGGAACTTGGCGTTCCTCCCCACGGTGGCTGAGGGGGTCGGAGGCGCGGCGTAGACGGCTACTCCGAGCTCGAGCTCGAGCTCGGCCGGAGCATGGTGGGTAGGGCGGCGGTGTGGCGTGATTAGCCTTACCTAGCGGCGGCGAGGGAAGAAGAGGAGGGGGATCGGTTGAGGGGAGACCCTAGGGCACCGGGGACAACTTTATAGGGGTCTAGGGAGCTTCTACGGCCGTCAAATCGACCGGACATCGACGTGGCGCGTCTGGATGAGCTACCGTACAGGGGAGACGAAGCTCCTGGCGCTAACAGGCTCGATGGGCTGCTAATGCTGCGTGGGTTGGGCTGCAGGCGCTGGTTGAAGGGCTGCTACAATGGGCTGCTCCTCTCTCTCCCTTTGGCTCTTTTCTATTTCTTCAAACAGAAATAAAAGGGCGAAAAGCACAGAAGGATTGGAGGGGTTTGTGAGATATATGAAAATATCCTCAGGACCTTGGATTTAAGAAGAATTTGAATAAATTGAGTTGGACATTTTTATAGGTAGAATAAAACAAGTTTGAATAAAATTCAAACTTGAGGCATTTTTAACCTAACCAAATCAACTCCCAATGGGATGAAACTTGGCAGGGAGGTTTAGGACATGGTGATAGAATATTGAGGCAAAGTTGAACATTAATGAAGGAGGGTAAAATGGCACTTGTGAAGAAAGAAAGAAAGAGAAGGAGAGGTGGTGATGCATGGAGGTGGTGATGCATGGATCACACATAGAACATGCAACAACATGTCATGCATGCATATCATGGAAATGCAAGTTGACGTAAGCATAACTCAACATTGATATGCACATGATGCAAACGTATGATGGCAATAAGGAATATGGCAAGAAGCACAAATGCAATATGACAAGGTAAGCATGGCAATGAAATGAGTAGAACAATATAACAAAACAAAATGAGACCAAAAGATGGAACCCCGAATGGAATTGGATGGAGATCAACATGGATATATTGCCAAATATGGAAGCTTTACATCTGGGGTGTTACAGTTGGAAACGCTTGCTTTGAACCAGAAGAGATTCTCTCAGAAGGGCCAGCTATTGTCAATCTCGAGACCAACGCAGGACTGATTATCCAGGCTGGAGCGACCTATTTCATGACCCATATTGTGATAACCACGGTATGGAACCATAGCAATGTCCGAGGTATAGATATAGTTGCTTCTCATAAATGGTAGTAACGTTGTGTCAATAGCAGCTGGATCGCCTTTCACCATCATTGGATAGTTTTGTCCAAGGAAGAGTGAGTTTCCTCCAAGAGTATCAATACTAAACCAGGGAGAAGGTGTCGGCGCTAGCACAGTAGTATCCATCCCGAATACCCTGCAACGGATGTTGGAATAGGTTCGGAGAGTGCGACCATGGGAGACAACACTTGCTTCCTTAGTAACATCAGAAGTGCCCTGTATACAGACAAGAAGAGGTGATCCATCAGAATAAGTTGCCAGGCACCACTGAGTATATGGGTCATCATGCTCGTGATCATCATCATCATCATCTCCCCCTTGGTTATAAATTTTTTCCAGTATAGGTGGTGGAATGTTCACAGGACCTTGGAAACACAAGAAGGTTAATTAGTAAAGGGAAACAAGCTAACCCACATCCATATGGATGAAACAATTACATTTATGGTGGAAGACAAACATACCGAAAGCATCAGGATTCCATGCGAAAACAGTGCCACGAGTGGTGGTAGCAAACACAAGACCCTCGTATTGAATTGCATCACAATACTCATCTGTGTACAGAAATTGATTTTTGAGCAATATCCATCGAGGCGTGGAAGTAAGGACGGCAACAAGCTTGTCGAAGATAGCAAGACCTTCATAGTTCGTGTAATCCCAAGAACTGTTGGCAACTCGACCAATTGCTATCTTCCGTAGACGACAGTGACCATGATCATATTTGAACCTACATAGAGTACCGGTGTGCTCAACCTCTGGGTAGTCGGAGATTTTTGGAAGTGGAACACGGTGACGAGTGTACACATCCACAAGTTCCCACTCGCAGTTGTGCCCAATATAAACAACCCAATCTCCATTTGCGCCCGCCCAGGCCTTATCCTTAAGCGATGGCATCTTAACATCACATGTATCATTATCAAGCGACATCAACTTGCACAAGGTGAGGCTTCCGTCGTCCGGGCGCCAGCGAGCATGGTCATGGCGAAGAAGATAGTGGATATCAAACCGCTCCCGGACCCTTGGGTTCTTTGTAATGATGTCATTAGTTGAGTCGAGAACGTTCTTGAACGAACCTGCCATGCTAGCCGAGGTGATGATCTTTCAGATCGGGGCAAGAATAACGGGGTCGTTTCCTGCCTGTTCGCTCCATGGAGAAGACGATCGAACAATGGCAGAAGGAAGGGTGAAGGCAAATGGAGGAGGGAGGAAGAGCATGCGACAGCAGTTCCAAATCAAGAGGGAAAGGAGAAGAGGCGGTGGACGGTTGCCACGGTACACGAAGAGGCGCCCCGGCCTACATAGACATCCGTTCGGAAATTGTACAAAAGGACTCGCTGTCGTCTCACTCACATGTTCGAACGGGAGCACATGTCAACGAAGAGGCTAGTGGGGAGCGGACGGTTGCCACAGAGGTCACACACTGACGACAAGGCCGTCCTATCAGACCTAGCGCCCACGCGGGATGGCTTCCATCCCCCACACGAGGGAAGCCACTTCGCGGACTATACTCTGGTGCCGTAACTCCACCTACCTATGGTTGTATGACAGGTGGTCCAGCCACCTGTTGGGCCCACATGTCATACACCCAAAGGCAGGTGCAGTAAGTCAATGAAGTTGCGCCCCCCCTCCGTGCCGATGCAGTATAATCATCTCACCGGACCTCTAGTTGGGGCCAAACGAGAGAACTTTGATGTTTACTGGTTTATTGGTCCCCTTTGCATTTTGCACCAAGTTTTGACCTTTGATTTAACTAATAAAATGTTAGTGCATGTGACAAAAAATGTTGTGCTAAGGCTATTCATAGTGGGAGTAACTTAGCAAGTAACATACCGCAGTCCAAGACAAGTTTGCTTATGTGGCATGTATTTAATGAGGAGAGATGTGTTTAGAGTAACATAATATGTTACTGTAACATAGCGTTTTCCAAGAAAAGATGAGTCTACAAGAATGAAGCCATCTATGACACTACTACTATGTTACTTCGCACTATGAAGGTAGTAACTTAGACTAGCCTAAGTACTCCCTAGTATAAGTTACTCCCCACTATGACCAGCCTAAGTACTCCCTCCGTCTAGGTGTGTAAGTCACCTTACGAAAACCAAATAATCCCAAAACACTTAGGCACGGTACATTAACTCCCTCCTCGTTTCTTATTTCATGACATATCAACCAATGAGAGATGTGGGCCGTGCATGAATTCAATGACTTGAGACTACCAAACATGACATGCAATGGTCAGTTTATTGCATGTAATGCTATTAATTAGCAAAAATACATTAAGTTCTTGCTTTCCCCTTCGTCTTGGTCATGGCGCACAACCTAAGAGCATGGTTAATAGCATAGCCAGCTGCTAGCTATATGATGTTGCCATGTCATATAGAGCCATCACTTGTAGCCACTCATACAATAAGGTTAGCTATAAGGCTGGCTATAAGAGTACTACTTTTCTCATCTTCTCTCTCTCTTTCTTCATATTTATTGTATCGGCATAGGAATCCGCATATAGCTAGGCTCTTGCATGAGAGCCCACTCCTCTTTTTCACTTGCTCTAAGATGACTTATACACCTAGGCGGAGGGAGTAGTCTCAAGTCAATGGATGCATACGCACCCCACGTCTCGTATTGGATGATTTCTTTTTTCATGGCAAGAAACAGGGAACGAGGTGGGTAGTTAATGCACCGCGCCTAAAAGTTATGGGATTACTATTTGGTTTTTGGAACGTGACTAATGCACCCGTACGGAGGGAGTACACTAGTAGTCTTTGATTGCAATTTTTTGTTGGTAGCTTACCAAGCTGAGCACTCGGTGAGTACAATAGTAGTCTGATTAATGAGACTTCAGATTTGAGCCATCTACCGGAAGGAATAAAACAATACACCATGTATTTATTTACAGATGGAGTAGTACATTTTTTGTGACATGCATTACTAGATATTGCTAGTCAAATACTAAATCCAGATGGACATGGTAGTACTACTAAATCCAGACGGTGGTGCTAGTACTAGTAGTAGTACTACCAATGTAGTAGTACTGTACTAACCATTGGTCAAATATTACGTGCTGCTCGTCACAGTGAAGTGACAAGACCTTGCGCCGGAGATGACACCTGAGTTTAGGCGCCATGTTCGGCATACAATAATCAGCCTCACCGTCTGCAGTCACTATCATCATGGCTGTAGAGCTAGCCTGCTTACAACTAGCCGCGTTCGACATAATTTCCTGTGTGTAGATGCCCGTGCATTGCACGAAACACCAAGATTGAGGGTGGACGGCAGCAGCCATCGTGCTAGATTTTTCCATGGCCTTCTACATGTCGTGGCGACGAGATAAGGCTGATTTTGAGAGACAAGGAGTTGTTTGTAAATAGGGAACAAGTACTGGCATCTTTTTGCAAAACTGCAGAAGTTTGGTTTGTATGTGTCAGATCTAGATCCAACGGCTATTGGTGAAAGATGGCAGGCACAACATCATCACCAACTCAGGACCTCTTTGATTCATAGGATTTTGAAAACGCAGGAATAGGACACGGCAATATTACAAGTTTCAAACTGATATTACAAATGTTAGGAGTAATGTTGCACCTACGAAGAGGGAATTACTGGGAAGTCTACGTAAGAACATTCGTTACTTTAGGTGGATCCAGCATTATCTTACAAACTAAAATCCACCGCCGTGACAAGTCACTAATGGGCAAATAAAATTTCAAGTCTCTGGCCACTTGATGTTTCAAAAAAAATTCAGCTTCTGCGAAGACATTGTCATTTAGGCTTAGACGCTTGCGGTGATCAGCACGCCATTCATTGTTTCACTAGAGAACGCCAAACCTCATTACCTTGAGCACACTTGCCTCTAGAACAAATAACCTGGCCAATTTAATCTCAGATGTGCTGCCTCGGTAGTCGATCAAATCAATTTCTGTAAGATGGAGATCAAGGCATTCAATGAGATTGTTATAGTGCAGCACATTTTCATGTTCGGGTCTTTTTTATCTGCAAAAGAAGAGAACATATTAGAGCAGCTGGCTGTATAAGATTGTCGTGTCATCAAGAGGTACCAATATCATTCGCTCGTACGATAGGGTTGGCTGGCTAGTGATATTTTTTCACTCACTCTCTCTCTCTCTCTCTCCTCTCATTTACCTAGGAGCACGTGAAGAGCTTGGGAATTTGTTGCCTTCCACTATGTGGCCGATGCCATATTTGTCAAAAGTATGCCACATAATACGCATCAATGTCAAATCAAAAGATTTTGGCACCGCGCTCGCGATATGAGAGAGTTGGCACCGGTTTGCACACAGACCCACATGTATAAACAAATCAATCAAACCAACTACACAAGCCTCTCACTCTCCCAAACAAGTGTTTTTTTATTGCCTCGGTACTCTCCCTCTCCCAGCAAGTGTTTTTTCATTGCGTGAGTTAATTTGGCACCGGAGCAAAGTAGGTGATCCAGATTGGGGCACCAGGTGAGCAATGGAGGGGCATCGATGCCAAATGCATCACAAGTGAATTTGGCACGTGTTTTGGCCTACATAGTGGAGGGCCGTTATATCCCACTTTTGTACTACCTCGTATTTAGTGTAAAATTTTGACCATAGATTTACCTAAGAAAATGCCAATGCATGTCACCAAAAATTATACAATTTGAAATTATGTTCAAATAAGAATCCAACGATATAATTTTTAGTGACATGTATTAACATTTTGTCAGTTAAATCTATGGTCAAATTTTGATACTACAAAATAGAAAGAGTAAACCAGGACGCAGGTAGTACTTGCTCTTAGGGTAACCATAGAGTTACTATTCTAAGTTACTTTCCACTATGACTAGCCTAGGCTACTATAGTAGTACAACAACAAAATGATGCAGGTGATCACGTGCAAAAAAATACTAAAAATATTTCTTTTGGTGTAGTGCGTAGATGCAGTTTTGAACACTACACTTGTCATCGTAATTTGGGAAAATTATGAAAAAATTGAGCTACGTTGTGATTACTGTTTACTAAATGGAAAAAAGTTTCACCTTGATGAGTAGATTCTCCATGCACGGAAAGCATGTAAGGAATCCAACAACTTGATCCAGATTGGGGCCGATAGATTTTATTGCCAAGATCTTCACTGTGCGCATAGACTGGGTCAAGCTTGTGGGAATCATTTTCTAGATGACAATCGTAAATACACCAAGAATAAATTTAAAAATGTGAATTTCAAGAAGACAGAGAAGAAGATGAGTGATGTACCTGGACGATTATGAATCCAATAAAGAGTTCGGAGAATTTCACAGACGAGTACACCAACGCTGTCAATTTCGGCAGATCAATGACCCTGAATTTTGTTGGACCTTCTAGATCAGATACAAGCAATCTCTTAAGGAAAGGCGCATTCTCAATGACCATAACGTGGAATAGCTGGAGTTATCTCTTCCCAATTGATGTCTTGTTGTGGGGCCAGCAAGACACATAAATCCATCGGAGATTCGTCGAGGAGATGTGGAGGCTAATGAACCCGTGGATCTGCTCAAGACGAAGGTACTTGAGCGCACTACAGCTGCGGAGTAGGTGCTCCATAGCCTTCTTCGAGATGCCAACATCGAAGAGGTCGAGCTGCTTGAGTTGAGGGAGAAGGGCGGACGCGGCATTAATCTAGGGAAGATAGCAGGAGCTGAAGTTGGCGCGGCGCAGTGTTGGAGTGAGGCGGAGCACGGATGGCGGCAGATAGCGACGTCGTCCAGCTTCAAAGCTGAGCTCCTTGAGCTAATCTAGGGCGGGGGATAAGAACCACTCGTCGAACTTCGCTTGGACCTTGCAGTTGGTACTGAACATGCGGATGTCAAGGTGTCTGGCTGGCCTAGGGTGAGATGAACGGATCTTGGAGATGGCGGCCATGCGTTTGCAATCCCCGTCGCAGAGGCAGCTATCGATGGTGAGGCTTGAGGGGGACACGACGCCAAAGGGGGCGCCACCGCCGGGAGAGCAGGGCAGTCCGCACGGTAGATTTGGTGGGGAGGAGGCCGATGATGACGAGTAACATGTCGTGAGGGAGGCTGCTGATGAAGTCCAGGCTCGCCGGATGCAGTTTTGGCTCGAGCAACCTTCGCTTGTTGGCTGCCTCGCCATCCATCTCAGCCGGCGTCGATGCTGCTGTAGACATGTGCTGGTGTGTGTTGTGTGCTGTCCTGCTGGGTGTGCGTCCTTCTGTGCATGCCGCCGCGCAGGGGTGAATTTTGCGCGACTGCGTCTGTCGGCGTTCTGGGAACGGGGGTCCCCAGACTTGCCTTCCTACGGCCCACGGTGTGGCTCCACTAACGGCCTGGTACGACCCATCTTCACCAGCAAACACTTAAGACCCTCGCGAGGCGGGTGACACAAGACCTCCTCAGGGGCAGCCTCACTAGGCTGGCTCGCGAGGAGCAGAGAGATCAAGGGGAGGGGCACCTCGTGAGGTTCCCATGACGTGAGTCGTGACGACCAAGGCCAGGCGGGCGCCAGCGGGCGCAGAGTACTGGTTTCCTCTTTGGTGCTAAAGAAGTAGGCGCAGGCGAGGAGTCCAGAGGCATCAGGCAAAGGTTTCCATATCGGTGCAATGAGACCAAGACCAGCAGGACATCAGAATGGAGGTCATCGTGGAGCCCACGACGGCGTCACCACCAGAGCCTTTGGCAGGCGAAGACCACCTTTTGTCAGGATAGCTTGTACTAGCTGCCCCCCTTCAAATTGGCCATTGTGGGATCCCTTCCCTTCTAATATTTGGGAAGAGGACCCCGGCCTCTATAAATAGGACTAGCCACCACCATAGAAGGCAACTGATCCTGGATCATATCCATTCCATCCACACACACACAAGCTGACCGAGCTCAAGAACACCTCTCCTCACGATGTAGTTCTTCCCTTGTACTTGTTCATCCCCAGCCTACTAGGCAATCCACCACACCACACTGGAGTAGGGTATTACACCACATTGGTGGCCCGAACCAGTATAAACTCTTGTGTCCCTTATTCTTCGGGTTCGGCAAGCTAGGCTTTGCGATCATGGTGAGAGCGTGAGCTAGGGGGAGAGAGATCTTCGTGCGCACCCTAGAGTTACCTCAAGGGTTTTGCAGGAACTCGTAATCCGACATTTGGCGCGCCAGGTAGGGGTGCGCTGAAGCTTCCCTTTCGTTGATCCGCGCTCCTCCAGTCCACCACGTCCATGGCAGACGCACGTCGAGCTCGCGCCGAGCGCCGGGCCGCCCTGGCCGCCCGTGTCGCTCAGACAGCCCCTATCGGCGGGCCTCCCCGTTGTTCTCCATCACCCGCTGCCAGCGCCGCCACCGGCCCGGCGGGAAACGAGCAGCAAGCATTTTCGTTGCACCCCTCTGTGCGGCGAGACGGCCGCACCGCTACCCCGTCGCTGACTCCGGCCGGCTCTTTGTCCCACGCTCGTCGCGCGCCCACGGATGCGCAGGCCTCGCTGCTCATGGCACGTGAGCTCCTGCGCTACCGCCCGGTCGATGAGCTCTACGAGGACTGGCTCGACAGCATCGCTGAGCTCGTCAGCGCCGCTGGGGGCTCCCCCACACCGTCCCTCTCACTGCCTCGCCCTCCTCCAGCTGCGGGCGATGTAGCTCACGGAGCGCCCCCCGCCGCCTCCGCACCAAGGCGGCGCCCTAGCACCAAGACGCGCGGCCCCTCGGCGCGACCCGCCACGCCGGGCGCCCGCGCATGAAGAAGCGAGTTACCAAGAAGTTCCCCGACCACGAGAAGACGCTCACGCACTCCCGGCGCCACCATGTCAAGACCGCGTGCCGGCGGCGGCAGTGGTGCGTGGGCATCAAGACCAAGCTCCGCCCAAGCGGCGGGCCCCGATGGCCACAGCAGGCTGCCGTGCCTTCAGTCGGGAGCTGCGTAGCATCATTTGGCCAGGCAAGTTCAAGCCAGACCTGCCTCTGCGACGGCACCCTCGACCCTTGGGAGTTCTTGCAGCTCTACGAGCGGAGCATCGAGGCAGCCAACGACGACAACAAAGTCATGGCAGACTGGTTTCCCATGGCTCTCAAAGATGGTGCTCGCTCGTGGCTCCTGAATCTGCCCCCGGGTTCGATCTCCTCCTTGGGTGAGATGCGCGACCGCTTCGTTGCCAACTTCCAGGGCACTCGCGACCGCCCGCCGGCCGCGGGTGACCTACGGCGCATCAAGCAGCAGCCAGGAGAGACCCCGCAGAAGTACATCCAGTGCTTCAACAACATTCGCCTCAAGATCCTCAAGGTGATGGATGAGGCCATCATTTCAACATTCTCTGATGTCGTCCGCGACGTCAAGATGAAGGAGGAGCTCGCTATCCAAGAGGATCTATGCACGGCGCTGGAGATGTTCAACATGGCGACTAAGTCTGCGAGAGCTGAGGAGGGGCGCCTCTCCCTCCTCGAACTCCCTGCTGCCAACCTAGAAGAGAAGAAAGCCAAGGCCAAGGACGTGAAGCACAAGGGGATAGCCGTGCTCACGACAGAGCGAGATACGAAGCGCGGCCGGGACCACCCCGTGTCATCCAAGTGGAGCCGTCCGTTCTGCGCCTTCCACAACGTACACAGCCACAACACCAATGACTACCAAGAGCCCAGGGCCATTCGAGATGGATGCTTCGGTCGACGCCCCGAGCGAAATGACCGGGGCTACGGCCGAGGAGGAGGACGAAGTGGAGGACGCTGGGACGACCGCGGCCCCTGTTAGGAGTGGCGCGACCGGCCCCGCGAGGACCACTGGCAGGACCAGCCTCGTGAGGACGCCTGGAGGGACCAGCCTCATGAGAACCGTCCTCAGGACAATCCTGGCCTCCCTCCGCTGCCGCCACCACCAAGAAGGAACGACGACCACCATTAGGACGAGGGGGCTGGGGGCTTCGAGGAGCCACGCGTTATCGCTTGCTTCTTGGGCGGTCCTCAGGCCCCAGCTTCCAAGCGCATCTTCAAGCAGTTTGCTCGCAAGGTGAACGCGGCCCTTCCCAGTCTCGAGGCCACGTGCCCGCTCAGGTGGTCCAAGTGCGCCATCACCTTCAGCTCGTCGGACCAGCTCAAGTGCGCGGCTACTGCCGGCACCCTCCTGATGCTTTGCTCACCCGTCATCAGCAACGTCCAAGTCACCAAGACCCTCATCAACGGCGGCACAGGGCTCAATCTCCTGTCCGCTGAGAAGTTCGATAGCCTCCAAGTGCCATATGATCAGCTACAGCCTACCAAGCCTTTTTCAGGAGTGACCGACGGCTCCACCACCCCGATAGAGCAGGTCCGCCTCCCTGTCACCTTCGGCCAGCACAACAACTACCGCACCGAGCTCATTGACTTTGACGTCGCCCACATCCGTCTGCCGTACAATGCCATCCTTGGGTATGCAGCATTGGCCAAGTTCATGGCGGTGACCCACCACAGCTACAACGGCCTCAAAATGCCAGGAAGCGGCGGAGTCATCACGGTCCCCTGCGAAGAAAGAGTTGTGGTGTGCTCCCTAGAGCACGCCTTCCAAGCCGCAGCAATCGAAGACCCCGACAACGAAGACACCCTGTACCCTCATGAGGCCATCCCCAAGAAGAAGAAGCAGCTAATCCACCCAGCGCCTTAGGGAAGCAGTGTCTCTAGTGGCACCACCTCAGGATCCGCGCCCGCAGCCGGGGCACCTCCCTCCCTCGCCTAAGAAGGCGCGCCCGGTGCCCTCCTCAGGCTGGGCTCGGGGGCTCTCTTCTGGAGGCCTCAGACCTAGCCGATGTCATGAGGGAGGCGCTCGGGCACCACATGGACGCATCCTTCGCTACACATTTACCTCAAGAGGGCACAAGGCGAGGAGCGCCTAGTGCTCATGAGTTCATCACCCAGGCAATCCAGGAGCTTCAAGAGGCAAGGAACGTACGCGGCGACCGCCACCCACCACCCGGCGCAGCTCCCCATCCCAGCGGGGACGGCGGGCTGCATGTCTGCGTCAACATTCCAGGCCTCAACAGGGCCACATCTCAGGAGCGCTTCCGGCCTTCGTGCGTTGGCCGGTGCGAGGGGCCACATCACAGCTATGTTCGCATGCCGTTTTGCCTGTCGAACGCGACTGTCACCTACCAGCGTCATCTATAGAGCATCCTGGCGGCTCAGGAGTCTAGGCATCATGCAGTCTGGGGGGAGATGGCGACGGTCCTCAAGGAACCACCAGAGCCCCCGGAGGCTCCTGAGGCTCAGGGCCTTGGTGGCTCATGAGGAACGACTCCTTCAGCACGCACCTTCAGCTACCTCAACACTCCTTCGACGATGGAACCAGGTGACATTTTTTGGTTTACTCAGCTGGGAGCACCCCTCGGGCTGCATCATACCCAGGTCGCATGGGCATGTCCATGCGGCATGTATCTTTTTGCATCTTTAGCTTACTCTGTTGGGGGCGCCCCTCGGGCTGCATCATCCCCAGGCCGCTCGGGTCCGTCCCAGTGGCATGTATCGTTCTTGCATCTATCTAAGTTAGCTTGTCTCCTTACACGAGTTATCTATGGCTATCACATGCTTATCTGGTACATTGATACCCCACCCGTGGCAACCCTCGTTGCCACGGGAGCCGCGCCGGTTGTCTTTCCTTAGGATTCCTCGCATGAGTAGGCTTGGCGCAGCGTCTGTGCTTGGGTCCGTCCCTGCAGCGTCGACAAACCCAACGCATGAGCTCTGTCTGGCGGGCCGGCCCCGTTCACGTCACCTCCTGGGGTCGTTGGTGCCTGGCCTTCTCATGGGATCGCCTCAGGAAATTCGTCCGGCGCAGGTTGCCTAACCATCTCGCAGGACCACTGAAGCTATCAAGAACCAAGACCAGGCGCAACCCGCCTTGAGGTAGGGCCTCGTGAGTCCCGCGCTGGCTCATGAGTGCCCAGACACACCTCGTCTAGCCCTGCCGTGCAAGCCACATGTCAGGGCGGGGCTGTACACGCCCTGGGGGCTCCCCTCAGAGGGAGCCCGCACCCACGCACCAAGGGAAGCACCATGCTCCGTGCTGGCAGTCTACACGGCCGAGGAGCGGCTATGCCCGTGCAAGTGCGGAAGGCTACACTCCGCGCTGGTGATAAACAACTGACGGCGGCCCCATGGCCATACCAACCTCAGGGAGCCACCCGGCTCAGTGTCCAGCCTCACCGCAATGCTTTCCCCTCGGGAGAGACACACGAGGGGGCTAAGCACGAGGGCTATGCTTAGGCCCTGCCTAGCGTACGCCGCCCTGCCAGGTCCCTCGGACCTGGTCGTCGCACGCCACTCCTGAGCTGGACCTCGGCGAGGACAGGTATGAAGGTCTGTTTGAGCATCAAGGGGGACTCCGGAGCATCGCGACTCAGGAGCCTAACTGGCCACGTAGCACCTCACCCCTTGGTCCGTCCTAGTGATCCGGATGGCCCAACAGTGGATGAGGTATGCGCGGGGTCGGGCCCAGCCGACGTAGAACCCTAAGACCTACTTTAGCGGCTCCTTCCCGTAGGCCGTTTGCGTGTCAAGGGGGACTCCTGAGCATCGCGACTCAGGAGCCTATCTGCCACGTAGCCCCTCACCCCTTGGTGCGTCCTGGTGATCCGGACGGCCCAACGGCGGCTAAGGTATGCGCGGGGTTGGGCCCTGCCGACGTAGAACATCAAGCAAACGGGAAGGAAATCGCGGAACCTAAATAAGTTATTACACAACATATTGTCCCCCAAGCGACAAGCAGAGTTTTAACGCCTCCACGAGGCACGTCTCATGTCACAGGAAAGTAAAACGACAAGGAGCGCCGTCCTTTGCTACCAAGCCCTTTCTTCAGCCTTGCGCGCTCTTGTCAGGGAGCGCCTTCCCGCCGACAGCGGCACCGCGGGTCGTGTCGCTGGCCTCGGCCGCGGGATCGGCAGGGCCATCGGTTGGAAGCGCAGGCTCGATGGCGAGGAACTTCTTAAACAGGGCTTCCACCTGGCTGTCCACGGCTGCGGCGGCGCTGTGCAGCGCGCCTCCTCCACGGTCTCGAGCAGCTCGCCGAGGTCGGCGCCGGGGTTGCGAAGATGCAGGTGGCTGAAGACGCGCGTCAGAGCTGAAGAAGAAACTGCGCGGGCTCCCCCTCCACCATGGGGCCGATCCCGTCGATGACACCCTCGAGCGCCTCGAGAAGGTAAGGAAGCAGCTGGGCGGGGCCTTCATCGTCCGTCGACGGAGGCTTCTCCAAGCCTTTCTTGTAGAGTGCCCGCAGCGCTTCACGGGATCTCTCCTCAAGGGACTTGAAGGCCACGTGGTCCTCGGCAAGAATGTTCTCCCTGGCCTCCAGCAGGGTCTTCTCAGCCCCCAGCTTCTTCTCCAGCTCCTCCAGGCGGTTGCGCTCTGTTGCCTGCGCCCTCGCCGACCGCTCTAGTTCGGCGTCACGACCATTGACCGTGTCTTCCTGGGCCTTCATCTTCTCCTCCTCTGCCTTGTGGTCGCGAGCCTCGGCAGCGCGCTCGTTGCGCATGGTCTCCAACTCGGCCTCCAGCGACTGGCAGCAATCCTGGGCAGCCCCGGTGTCCCTCAGCGCCACCTCGCGAGCAGCCACGGCTTGGTTGGCGGCCTGCTTGTCCTTCTCGGAAGCCGCCGTGGCCTATCCCAGCGCCGCACAGACGGACGCATCTGAGTGCAACCAGCCAGAGATCAGCTCCAGGCGCCCGCCCACTGAGCGACGGTCGGCGCCTTGAAGATCACCCCGCAGCCGAGTCAGTGCACAAAGGGCATGCTCCAGGGCGTTAGGCGAGGCAGAAGGATCACGAACTGGCGGTGGGACGGAAGGAGAAGGCAGCATCGTCGCCAAGACCTGCAGGTTAACGGCGGCGGAAGAAGAAGCCAGGAGCTTCGGAGCCTGCGGGGCCTCGGCCAGCGAGCTGGGGACAAGCGCCTCGGGGGCAGACGTGGCGTCAGGGGTCACTGTCCCCTGGAGACGCTCCTCTGGGCCTCACGAGGAAGACCAGGACGGAGGGGTGCGGGCCCCATCATCGCCCTTCTGCGCCGGAGGACGTGTTGCCGTGCCAGGCTGCTAGGTCCCCGAGGATGTGGCCGCCCCCTCCTTCTTTTTCTTCGATGATGACGTCGGCCTAGCAGCACAAGGAGGAAGCATGAGGAAGCCGCAGAGGAAGCAGGAGCAAGGGCAAGGTCAGCGCAGGATACCCACTGGTCCACGGTGGCGTAGTCCCGCCGCCTCTTTAGAAGTGCGGAGCCTGGGGGCCTCACGGCCTGGGGCGCTGGCGCGTAGGCCCCAGGAGTCGGCGAGGCCACGGTGGCTCCGGGCGGCGACATGGCGGAAGCGTCACCCCAGGAGATCAGCACCGACCTGCTCTTCGTCGGGACGCCGGGCGGCGGCTTCCTCAAGTGGGAGACCCTGGACCTCGTAGTGACCCCGGCAAGGGGCAGGGCTTCCTTCACTGCGTGGTCGTCAGTGTCGTCGTCGTCAGGCAAGACACAGAGGAGATCAGCCTTGCGCGGAGGGGAGGTCTCCCCAGACCACTCCGGGGTGGCTGCCAAGTGCTGCTCTTCCTCCTCGCCAGAATCGTCAGAGGACACCACCACCGGAACCGTCACCGCCGGAGCCTCAGAGGGTGCCAGCGGCACAAGACCACGCCCGTCGAAGATAGGCATGGGGGCGGCAATCTTCGCCCCATCCTGGCGGCGGTACAGGGGAACGAAGGTGTCCAACGGGTACCCCTGGTCGTCCCCGACCAAGGAGCGGGGGGCCGTGCCTAGCTCTACGTCAGACAGGGCCTGCGGACGCAGGCGGAGATCGTCCCCGAGCTTCCACAAGGGGCGCGAGCACGCCTGAAGGGGAGCCACGCACTGCGCCATGAACTCCTTGATGATCATGGACCCCGTCAGCTTCGCCGACCTTGGGTCATCAAGCTTCATGTCGGCGGTCATCCTCTCCAGCATCAGGGTAGGTGAGCTTCACGTGGAACCACCCGTCGTGAGACGTGGGCATCTCCATCGGCAGCACAAGCCGGGGGTGAGATCACTTAGCATCCATCAGGACGCACTTGCTCCTGAAGCCCTCGGCCTTCTTCCCGGCCTTTGAGATCACGTTGGTCTTGTTGGCCGCAACAAAGTTGGCACACCCCGAGCAGGGGCCATCCTTGATCCGGAGATAGAAGAAGTGGCGCAACAGCGCCACGGACGGCATCACCCCAATGTACGCCTTGCAATAGAAGGCGAAGATCGACAGAAGGAGGATGGAGTTGGGATGAAGATGGAGGGCGTGAAGCTTATAATGGCTGAGGACGGAGTAAAAGAAGTGGGAGAAGGGGGGAACCAACCCCGCAACTATGCTGCTCATGAAGAAGGGATAGAAGGTGCTACCCGAGGCCTCCGGCTCGGCGGAGCCAACCCGGAGTGTAGTTTGCCTCTTCTGATCGCCCCCCGCTGTCATCAGGAGCGTGGGGGCAAGGTTCTTCTCTGAGATGCTTGGCAATTTCAGCGCAGGCTTGTACCAGGATGGTGGAAGGGCGGCCCGAGCTTTGTTGGGCGCCATTGGCGGCAGGCTCAGAGGAGGATTTGGACGGATCTGGAGTCTTTGGGAATGAGGAGCAAGAAAGGGGATCCAGAGCAAGACAAAGGGGAGCAATGAAGGCAGCGTGGCCTACACCAGCCTTTTGTCAATCGGGCAGTTGTCGAGACAGCGTGGGGAAGCGGAGACGCCCACGTCCAGTCAATCGACACGCATCAATCAAGGCCGCATGAGGTTGGGGCCCGCGGCGCTCTGCACTTGCCTCTTGGCTTCGCATCGAAGCCAAGTCCGAGTGCGCCTTGGCCTGGAGGGCTACTGTCGGCGTTCTGGGAACGGGGGTCCCCAGACTTGCCTACCTGCGGCCCACGCCGTGGCTCCACTAACGGCATGGTACGACCCATCTTCACCAGCAAACACTCAAGACCCTCGCGAGGGGCCAAGCCGCATGAGGCGGGCGACACAAGACCTCCTCAGGGGTAGCCTCACTAGGCTGGCTCGTGAGGAGCAGAGACATCAAGGCGATGGGCACCTCGTGAGGTTCCCGTGACGTGAGCCGTGATGACCAAGGCCAGGCGGGCGCTAGTGGGCGCAGAGTACTGGTTTCCTCTTTGGTGTTAAAGAAGCAGGCGCAGGCGAGGAGTCCCGAGGCATCAGGGAAAGGTTTCCATATCGGTGCAATGAGACCAAGACCAGTAGGACGGCAGGATGGAGGTCATCGCGGAGCCCACGATGGCGTCACCACCAGAGCCTTTGGTAGGCGAGGACCACCTTTTGTCAGGATAGCTTGTACTAGCTGTCCCCCTTCAAATTGGTCATTGCGGGATCCCTTCCCGCCTAATATTTGGGAAGAGGACCCGGGCCTCTATAAATAGGACTAGTCACCACCGTAGAAGGCAACTGATCCTGGATCAGATCTATTCCATCCACACACACACAAGCTCACCGAGCTCAATAACACCTCTCCCCAGGAGGTAGTTCTTCCCTTGTACTTGTTCATCCCCAGCTTACTAGGCAATCCACCACACCACACTGGAGTAGGGTATTACACCACATCGGTGGCCCGAACCAGTATAAACTCTTGTGTCCCTTGTTCTTCGGGTTCAGCGAGCTAGGCTTTGAGATCGTGGTGAGAGCGTGAGCTAGGGGGAGAGAGATCTTTGTGCGCACCCCAGAGTTCGAACCTCAAGGGTTTTGCCGGAACCCGTAATCCGACAGCGTCCTTCATGCGGAAGAAGTGTGCCCTCAATTTACTAGCGTGCGGGGTGCTACCCTGAGTGGTTTCAACTTTGTTTACTTCATCGCATGTCATATGGGCCTCTAGTTTACTTATTTTCACCCACTGCCACATGGGACAGCGCACGAAGATAGAGAACACAAGTTGACAAGGCAGCATGTGGACTTGTTGACCAGTCAACTAAACAATATACGGAGCTATAGACTGACACAGTGACCGTATAATCCGTCGGTATAGAGAGTTCGAGTGAGAGGGGAGGCCCGTGAGAGATAGTAGAGAGAGAGAGAGAGAAAGAGCTACTCCCTCCATTTGATAATGTAGTGCCAACATTTTTTTAAAGTCAAGCTTTTGAAATTTTGACCAAGTTTATAAAAAATACTTATATCTACAACACCAGAGATAAATGATAGTATGAAGTAAGTACATGTTGTGATGAATCTAATGATCGTTCCAGATGTAAATGTTTTTCTCCACTATATACCTGGTCAAACTTTTCTGAGGTTTGACTTTTCAAAACATCCATATGCTTATGGACGTGAGAGAGTACCTACAAGAGAGAGTTTGTGTGAAATAGAAAGAGTGACTGAAAAAAGTGTGTGTGCGTGTGTGAAAGAGACATGGGCAACACACGATAAAAGTAGAGAAAAAGCGTGTGTGTCTTATGCAAACATATCACACATGCATCTTCGACGGCGGAAGCAAGGTGAGGAGATAGTGTGTGGTTGTTTGCAACCGAGAGAGAAAGACCCCAAGCAAGTGGCCAAGAGGGGTCTGACAAACAAGGGAGAGAGGTCGAGAGAGACGTACGGAGAAAATGCAGACATGGGGAGGAGAGAGTGTATGTTTGTCATAGAGAGATCCCCTGGAGATCGTGATGGGACTACATGGGTGGGAGATCGAGTGACAAGGTGTGCGCGCGATAGAAGATACCCCGAGAGATATCGAGATAGACGTATGGATGGAAGGAGACAGTAGGTGTGTTCCTGATGGCTAGCGAGAGATAATCATACTTAGGGGGAGTGCGTGCGCCTATGATGGAGTGAGGGATTATGGTACTTAGGGGGGTGCGTGTCACGTAGAGAGAGAACAAGGGTGGAGAGTGTTAGATGGGTCTATGTAGCGCGAGCGAGACATGTGTATGTGTGAACCAGGGAGATATAAAGTTTGAGAGAGATAGAGGAGCCTCGATAAGGCCGAGTGGTCCGTTAGATAGCTCAGAGGGGGAAAGAGATATTCCATCCGCTCGATAATGCGGTGCATATAAATTTTCTAGAAGTCGAACTTTGGAAACTTTGACCAGGTTTACGCAAATGTTATATATATCTACAATACGAAAGATACATCATACGAAACTACATCTCATGATTAATCTAATGGTATATGTTTTCCGTTCTAGATGTAAATGTTTTTCTCCACATACATGGTCAAACATTGTGATGTTTGACTTTTCAATAAATCTATATGCTATGTACCGAAGAGAGTGCCTAAGTCGAGAGAGATCAAGTGTGTGTGAAGGAGAATGAGTGAGTGTGCAAAAAGAGTATGTGTGTGAAAGAGAAAGGGACAAAAATGATAAATTAGAGATAGAGTGTGTTTGTTCGTTTCTCATGCAAACATATCACGCATGCATCTCCGAGATAGAAAAGCGAGGTGAGGAGATACATGAAGATAGCTAGTGTGTGATTGTTTGCAACGGAGAGAGGCACCCCTATAGCACATGTCCAATAGAGGTCTAGCCAACAAGGAACAAAGGTCGAGAGGGATGCATGGGGAGGGAGAAAGGGTGTGTTTGTGATAGAGAGATCCTCTCGAGATCGTTAGGGGACTATATGGGTGGGAGATCGAGGGACGAGGTGTGTGCGCGATAGAAAGATGCCCTGAGTGAAATCGAGATAGACCATGCACATGTTTTTGATGGAGACTAAGAATTAGCTAGTCATATACATATAGGGGGGACTGCATGTGCCTACAATTGAGTGAGAGACCATCATACTTGGCTAGGCATGAGATTGTGTGTGTGTGCGTGTGAGATGGAGAGGGAACAAGGGAGAGGGATAGAGTTTTAGATGGGTCTATTGAGTGCGAGTGATATATGCATGCGTATATGTGACCCAGGGAGATGGAGAGTTTGAGAGAGAGAGAGGGAAGAGCTCCGAGACGACAGAGTGGTGCGTGAGAGAGTTACGGGCAACGAGCCAAGGAATTTTTGTGCGTACGATGAGTGCACCCAAGATATTTAGCTTGGAATAGAGAATCATACATAGTGTGCGAGAGAGACCTATAGATGGAGTATATATGCATGCGAACTAGAAAGACCCCCCCCCCCACACACACACAAAGAGAGAGAGATGGAGAGAGAGGGAGAGGGAGCAACAAGGTATGTGTGTTGGATGCGTGCGACATAATTGAAGATTGTCGGCGAGAGAGAGAGAGAGAGAGAGAGAGAGAGAGAGAGAGAGCAGGAGTCCGGGAGAGGGGGAGGTCGTGTTTTATGCATCAAAGACTGATATAAACCATGTTTCTATATAAACGTGCATTCAAATATTTAAATTGGAAAACATGTTGTCTGCAATCCACACATGAACGGAGATATGCGTATATCAAAGAAGTTCATTAATTTGACTTTCAACATGTTCATGGAGTACTATAATACTATACAACATGCTACTCGATTAAGGTGTTCAATTTTGGATTTAGTTCACTATTTTGACCTGGTGAACGAGCTATTTCATTGAATCGAGATATTTCATTTTGGGTTTGATTCTTGTTTTTGAGTGGGTCAACTATTTGTCATATAGTAAATCGTTAGCAACGAGCATGTAAAAACACATTACTCCCGAGCATCATCTCTCAATCTAAAAAAGAAGTGGCAAGCTAATATTTTAAAATTTGATTCAAATCGACTTGGTAAGGTAGACATGGATGCTCGTTCTCCCAAAATTTGAACGAACCATTAAACACCCTCTGCTCGGTGGAATTCGCTCGAGTAAATAAATGGGAGACGCAAAATTACTAGCCTATGTGGGACACGCATCAATTGGCCCGTTGTGGATCGAGGGTAGGTTCATAACTTCATCCAAGCACGCCTTCTCCTCGGCCGAAATGCCATGTGCCGAATAATTCATAAACCATGCTTGGAAAAACATCCTCTCGTCGCCCAAAATTGCTCGAGCTGACTATTTCAGAACATGCCCTCCTAGCCCAAAATACCTCGCGCCCACTATTTCAAAACACGCCCTCCTCACCCAAAATAGTTCGCGCCCACTATTTCAAAACACGCCCTCCTCACCCGAAATCGCTCATGCCCACTATATTTCAAAACACGCCCTCCTCGCCCGAAATCGCTCGCGCCCACTATTTGGGAGAAGCAAAGTTACTCTATTATCCCCGACCCTCAGTACACAGACCCAAGCCGAGAAGCCTAAAGGCAGGGGTAGAACTATAACTCCCCCCCATTTCAGACAAATACGTTCGTAAGACATGGTTCCCCCTCCCAATTCCCCATTCATACCTCGTGGGCGCCAAATCACCTTGTCCCCGGAAGCTCCCTTCTCCCGAGCCACGAAACCTCAGCCCCTCATCCATGGCTCCCCCACGGCACCAAATTCACAACCACCCTCCTCCCTAATGCCGGAGACGCTGTCCATTTGTCGTCATGCACTGGGCCGTGTGCCTCTTACGCTATGCTGCCGGAGCTACCTCGACGACCGACGCGTGAACCGTACCGGAGCCGATTCACCCCCGCCATTGTTCACGGCGGCAGATCAGCTCAAACTTCGGATCCGTCCAAAGCCCCGACGCTGCTTCCCCGAAGCCGTCGACTGTTGCGACACCTCTGCTTCCCTGTCGCCGGTAGCCACCGCAACCGCGCTAGCCTCACCGACTCGGCAGCAGGAGCTGCCTACTTTATCAGGCCGCTAGATAGGTCGCACCCTCATCTCGAATAAATTTATTTAGGCATCCGTTGTCTGAATTTTTATTCTGGGCCAATCGATTCCTAATGGAAGTAGCACCCCTCGATGCAGTGGAGCTCCTAGGCTGGCGGTTGGCTGGTGTCTAATGTAAGGGCGCGGGGGCGCAATTTCGCCATGGAAGTAGCGCGTAGATGGCTATCTTAGAGTTGCGTGGGTTGAAGGTACTGCCTGCGCCGGATCTGGATGATGGCTAGTCTTTGTGGATTGGCCTGGGGGCGGCGCAACCACGACAGTGCAGTGTGGCGGGGAGCAAGGTTTTGGTCGGGGCCACGGATGGCGGAGGCAGGCTGCTCTGCCGGTGGTCGCTGGCTCTTCGGGGAAGATTCCGACCAGTGTCAGCCGGGAGGCACAAGACGGCCATCAAGCCATCCGGTGTAGATCAGATAGTACCAAAATAAAATAAAATCGTGTGACCCCAATTTAGTCTTCAGTCAACAGACGTGTGACCACTCTCGTACCTTGCTGTTGATCTCTTAGGGTATTTCTTCAGATCAGAGAGATGTGTCGCTCTTAACATTTTGCGTTTTCTGCATCTTCAGCCACACTGTCTTCCGACTCACCACAGCTGCTCCAACAAGGGAAGCATACACCAGAAGGGAGCTATAGTCCCCACTCAATAGTTCCCTGCATCGAATGCGCATGCCCGACATGGACAGCCACAACAACTGCAGGGCCATCGACAAGTCAGCACATGATGTGTTGGGTGGTAGGTGCGACATATGCCAACGGGTGGCTTATCATTGTGGGAGCCAGTAAGACATCGCTGGTGCCTGGAAACGGGATAAGGCGAAGACATGCACGCCGGTGAATCTTACCCAGGTTCGGATCTCTCCGTGGAGATAACACCCCTAGTCCTGCTCTGCGGGGTCTCCGCATGATTACTAGATCAACACAAGTGGCTACAAGTGGCTCCTTGAGCTGTTTTGCTAGAGGAGGAAGAAGGGCAAGGCTAGCTCTCCTCTTCTCTCTACGTGGTGTCTAAAACTCTAAGAGATCAACCCTTTGCATGGGTGCCCTGGGGGGTTTATATAGGCCTACCCCCCAGGGGTACAATGGTAATCCGGTTGGATGCGGGTCCAGGCCGTCAGTGTCTGTATCCGCCGGCTTCTCCGCCGGCCGTTGGGGCCCGCCGGCTGCTGGTTACTGTAGCCTCGCCCCTGATGACGAGGGCTTTGCTGAGGTAAGCATGGCTACAGTGCCGCCGTCCGGCGGACTCTCACTGTAGCCTTGCCTCGTCTTGTCTTCTTGATGATGCACATACTTCGAGGGAGTGAGGTAGCCGGCTATTGGGAGCCGGCTACACCCCAGGCCGACTAAAAGAGGGCTTGACCCTCCTTCGAGCGTCTCTCTGGCTGTTGGGGCCCGCCGCCCGCAGGCCGTACTGACAACCCGTCGTGGGTGGCGTCATGGTCAACATGGCTACAGTGCCACGCCGGACGGGGGATGGCCGACCCGTACGGCGCACTGTGGCCATGCGTGCTCCGGGATTCTGGGGTGGCAGACTTTACTGTAGCCATGCCCGGTCTTGTCACCGTTATGTGCATGCTGCTTGGAGGGTGCAATCTTGGCCGCTTGCCGGGAGTCGGTCTTCTTGTGGCCGGCTTCTTGGAATCGGCCTTCCTGTGGTCGGCTTCTTGGAGTCGGCCTTCTTTTGGCTCTCTTCAGGTGGGTTTCAGGGTCGGGCCGCCTTCCAGTAGTTGGCCTGTGAGATGGCCGGCTAGGGGAAGGCGGCCCCGTGCTTTGGGTGCTTGAAGGCTCGATCGGCCAAATAATTTTTTGAAGAGCCAGGGGGAGTCGGTTAGGCTACCCGTGGTCATTTACTCCGACAGTAGTCCCCGAAGCTGGTTGGGCTTCGCGGCTGAAAGGAGGACGAGAAGCTTAATCAGCTTCCTATCTTGAGGAGCCAGCAGCTAAGAGTCGGCTTTGATCAGGTGCGCCATCTTGGTGAGGCCTCGAAACCTGAAGGCGGCAATCAGCTGGCGCGCGCGCCTGGTTGCGGGCCGGCCGCTTGCCGCCGCGCACCACTTGGCGGCCTCCGGATAGGAGAGCCTGCCAGCCCACGCGCGTGACGGGACGCCGCCGCAGGCCGGGGCCCGCCACTTCCACGCCTCGGCCCGGGTGTGGATCTTCTGTGGCCCAAAATGGGCCATTCACCTTCCAACGGCATTTTCCGCACGCCGTTAGGGCGCAATACTCGCGGGACATGGGGGAGTGGGCGCAGTTAATCCCACGCCCCCCCACGCCTCGCCTCCTTGGCTTCACCGGACGAGGCTATAAATAGGGGGAGGAGGTGGAGCGGCAGACGCTCGCATGCTCGCCCTTGCTCCGCCATCTCCTTCTTCTTCTTCTTCATCGCCGTAGCCCCTCGCTGCCGCGCCGTCCCTCCAGTCTTTGCACTACCCCGCAGCTTCACCGCCGCGGGGTCGTGCTTTCGCCGTTGCCGCGCCTTTTTTCCTCGGCTTCTTGCCCTCATGTCGCGCGGCGGAGACTGGGACGGCTCCAATGTCCACGAGGACCACATCGACTTCCTCCGCAAGACGCGGCGGTTGCCTGGCAAGGAGCATGTGCGGGTCTGCTTGCGCCGGTGCGGGAGATCTCGCCGGCGCCGAGGAGGGCAAGTGGGTGATCTTCCGCTCGCACTTCCTGCGTGGCCTTGGCCTGCCTGCGAGCGGCTTCTTCCGGTCCTTCCTCGAATTCTACCAGCTCCAGCCGCACCACCTCACTCCAAACACGGTGGTGCTGCTGTCCGCATTCGTCACCTTGTGCGAGGGCTTCCTCGGCCTCCTTCCCACCCTCGAGCTCTGGGTGGAATTCTTCCAGTCCAAGCTCGGTACCGCTATGAGGGGTGTGCCGGCTCAGAGCGGCGGCTTCATCGCGATGCGGAGGCCGGGAGCCAACAACCCCTTTCCTCCCATCACGCTGATCCAGTCGGTGAAGCGCTGGCAAAACTCCTACTTCTATGTGAAGAACGTCGCTCCGCAAGGCGACTTCGTCAACTTGCCGGCTTATGCAGCCGGCCCGCCGGCTGGGAGGCGGCCCCAATGGTCCTATCGGGCCAGAACACTGTCGCCGGCAGGAGCCGCTGCCGTCGCGCGAATTCGGGTAATGATCCAGTCGGAGGGCCTGACCGGGTCCGACCTGCTGGCCGCCTTTGTGGCGCGCCGGGTGCTCCCGCTCCAAGGCCGCCATCATATGATTTGTCAAATGAGCGGCCAACTCGATCCGAGTCCGATCTGCACCAAGGAGATGCCTCATGCGGAGGTAGCTCTCATGATGAACTACCTTGCGAACTGCAAGCTCGCCGATGAGTGGCGATTTGGCAAGGAGCCGTACTCCCGTGCCAATCCGCCACCTATGGTAAGCTTTCTTTTTCTTCTCTTCTTTACTTTTGTCACCGAGTTTCTCTTGGACGACTCTGACCAGTCGGCTTCTCTTGACAGAGCCCCCTCCTTCGATCGGCAGCCGCGGTAGCAGGGGTGGAGCGCCAATATCTCCCCGACCGGGCGGCGCACAACTCGGACGACCCCGACTTGGGGGCGGCCGCTCTGGACGACGACATCAAGGGGGGAGGCGGCGAGGCAGGCGGCTCCGGGCTTGGAGCCAGCTTCGACAACTGGCCGGATGATGACGAGGCGGAGGTCGACCCGCGTCACCAGCCGGCGTCCGATCAGCACGGCTCGGGCTCATCTGGCGCGCCGGCTGGTCGAGGCGGCGCGCAGAAGCACCGGGCGGCGCCGAGCCTATTCGGCAGTCGGCCGAAGAAGCCCAAGAGCGCGGCGGCGGCGACCAGGCGGGAGGAGGCGGGCGCGAAGGCTGCCCAATTCCGCAAGGTGGTGAAGCAGCCGCAAGTGGTTTCAGCATAAGTGTCAATTCTCTCATGTATTCCTTCTTCTTTTTCGTTGATATTCTTCTGAGTCCTTGTCTTGACTTAAAAAAATAGGGCTCCGCTTTCTCTTGAGCGGAGTGCTGCCGCCTCCGTGGTTGGAGCGGTGGGTGGATCTGGAAGTGCCCGCCGCGTGGACCCCCGTGCCGAGCTTCAAGCGGCGACGGAGCGGAAAGCGCGGGAGGCGTGGGAGGAGCGGAAGGCGGAGGAGCTGAGGGCGGCCACTGCCATGGCGGCGCGGGAGACGACGGAGAGGTCGGCGGAGGCACAAGCCGACGCGGCAGCCAAGGATCAGGCGGAGGCTGCAGCCGCAGAGAGGGCGGCGGAGGCCCTGCGTAACCAGCCTCCGCTGCATGTCATCCCCCTTCGCGCTGTGGCGCCCGAGGTCCCGGTGCCCCCGTCGGAGGAGGCCGGTGGCGACCAACTGGCGGTGGAGAGGGAGGAGGGCGACGTTGTCGTCCCGGAGAGGGAGGCGATACCGCCGTCGCTGACTGGGGCGGACCAAGGCAGCCGGCCTAGCGAGCCGCCCGTGCAACCGGCTGGAGGCGAGCCGGCCGCGAGGACAGACCTTGTGGTTCGGTCGCCATCGCGCCAGCGTGCCGGGAAGGCGACTTTGGTGCCGGGCCCGCAGAAGGCCGCGAGCTCTGGCTCGTCGGCCCAGGATCTGGAGGCGGCCAGCGCCAGCTCGCCGGGATGGGCGCCGGGTGGTGAGATGGCCGTGTTGAACGTGGCGGCGCAAGAAGTCCGGAATCGGCTTCAATCCCAAGCGACCGTGCTGAAACAGTATAATCAAGAGTTCCTCGCGACGCGGATGGCCATTCGGGTGAGTCTTCCCGCTTTTTTGTTTGTTGTTCTTGATTTCTTCCGTGGTGGCGCGTCAGCGCACCCACTGGGTGTAGTCCCCGAGTTCTGAGTCGGCTGCTGAGCAGGCGGCTTGGAACTTCTTAGTAGACTTTGGTTGCTATCTTGATCTTATTTGCTCCTCTGCCCTATTTGTAGGACTATCACAACCTCCACGCGGCTACCTTCAACTCCCAGGTCCGGGAGCTGAATCAGAAGACCATTGATTTGACCGAGAGCCGGAGTAAGTGCTTCGTCTTTTATCTCACGTGGGGGCGCGTCAGCGCACGCACTAGGTGTAGTCCCCGAGATTCGGGCCGACTGCTGAGCAGTCGGGCCGGATCTTCCCCTGCGACTTCTTTCTTATTGCCCTTCTTATTTCTTTCTTTACCATATCTGCAGAGGCCAATGCTGACCTGGGGGATCAGTTGGGTGGGGCCCAGACCGCCCTTCGCGCCAAGGAAGCCGAGTGCAACGCCTTGGCTCAGGAGCGTGACCGCTTGGTCAAGAAGCTGGCCGACGAGGAGGAGAGCCATAAGGCGGCCCTGAAGGCGGCACAGCACAGCAAGGCCGCGCTTCAAGCCGAATACGAGACCGAGGCGGCGACCGGGGCTGAGGCAAGGCAAGCGTTGAGCGACGGCTACGGCCAGATCGAAGATTTGGTTGACGGTAGGCCGCCTTCTTCTTCGTTCCTTTGCTTGCCGTCTGCCACTTGGTCCATTTTCTGACCTTGTGTCTTCTTCCTTTCTTCTCTTGGGCAGAGTACTTCCCTGGTTACTCTGTTGCCGCCAACCAAGTCATCGAGGCCCGCCGCGACGCGCAAAGGCAGGCTGGAGCTGAGATTGCGCCGGATGCTCGCCGGTCGCTTGAGGAGCAGCTTCTGGCGATCCAAGGCCGCCTCCAGCCGGCTCACCGCATGCTCCGCCGTCTTCAGCGCATTGGGGCACAAATGGTCGCCCTCTGGCCCGGCGAGGTGATTCCCCGTACCCCCAGTCTAACTGTCGACTGGCTGGAGGTAGCAGTTGGCCGCTTCGAGGCTTGGAAGGCTTCTGTAGCTCGGTTAGGCACCAGGCGGGTGCTGGAGTTCGTCCGGGCTTGGTATCCTGCGCTGGATTTGGCCCAGCTGACCACCTGGCGGCCGGAGGCCACCGAAGAGCTGGAGGCGGTGCGGCCGGTTATCATTCAGCGTGCCTTGGCGATCACCGACTACACCGACACCAGTGCCTTTGCCCCTGAGGTGAATGATGACGGCGTTGCTCAGCCGGAGGAGTGGTCTGGGCTGAACCCAGCTGATGGTGAAGACTCGGCGGAGGAGATCGACTCCAGTGACGAGGGCAAAGAGGAGGAGGGAGCGGATGGTGAAGACGTCGTGCCAAACGATGGAGCGACCGACCGGCCTCAGCTTGATCGTGCCTCCAGCAACGAGACGCGTGCGAGCGCGCCGCCTGCAGCCGGTGATGATCAAGCCGAGACTTGCCAGCCGACCACTCCTCCAGCTAGCACTACCGTCTCCACTGATCTGCCCAGCTCGCCTGTTGCACCTTTGGCCTGATCCGCCATCTTTGCTTTCCTGTTTATTGCTCTTTGAACAATATTTGTTAAATTTGCGGAGTTCCACCCACTGGGGGTGTATTCAAACTATGTTGAACGCCGGCCTTTCGAAGGCATTTTGTGTAAATATAATCATGCATGTGCTTGGCTTCCGATTGTATTTGCTTTTCATCCTTTGGCAGTTTCCTTTGCCGCCCTCCTTGGTCGCCGCCTTCCCAGCCGGACAGCTGCTCTGCAGTCTGTGGCTGGGGAAGGGCTTGGTCGTTTGGGGGGCAAGTACTCTAGCTTTCTTAGATTGTAGCAAGGTGAATCGGAAGCCAGCCAGCCGGCTGTTCTGACAGCCGATTGGCGGGGTTGGAGGCCGGCTTTGTTATATAAGTTCGTTAGTCCTTAGCCGTTTTTTGTGTGGGCATGCTTTCCTGCCTTTGGCTCTTGCCAGTCGGACAGTTGACTCTTCGAGCTGCGACTTTCAAGAAGAGAGGGCTTGGGTGCCGGCACACTACTTGTCCGACTGCAGGTAGAACTTTAATATAACTCAAGGCGGCAAGTCCCCGGGCCGACTGATCAAACCCGGTGCCGGACAGGAAAACAAATGTAGTAATACATTCATAGGTATGACACTCATCATACATAAATAAAGGAGGGTAGTCCCCGAGTGCTCCTCGGGGGGCCCGTTGTCTTGTACTTAATACAAAAGGTAGCGTGGTACATACTGCATTTAGCTGTAAAATCTTCGGAGGAGATTGGCGTTCCATGGTCGTTCCGACTCCTTGCCGGAATCATCTCTCTTGCGTGCCTTTGGCTTCTGTGCGTCGATCAGGTAGTAGGAGTCATTGCCTAGGGCCTTGCTGATGACGAAGGGGCCTTCCCAAGGGGCCGAGAGCTTTTGCTGACTGGCTGTTCGCTGGATCAGCCGGAGCACAAGATCGCCTTCTTGGAAGGATCTTGGCTTGACCTTCCAGTTGAGGTAACGGCACAGACCCTGCTGGTAGATGGCGGACTGGCTGAGTGCTAACAGCCGGCCCTCTTCCAGCAGGTCAACACCGTCCTCTCGTGCTTCCTTGGACTCCGCCTCCATGTACATGGTGACTCGAGGTGAGTCGAACTCAATGTCAGTTGGGATGACGGCCTCGGCACCATATACAAGGAAGAAAGGGGTGAAGCCGGTTGACTTGTTCGGGGTGGTACACAGACTGCAGAGGACGGCGGGCAGCTCGTCGAGCCAGCAGCCGGCCGAACGCTCCAGTGGTATGACCAGTCGGGGTTGATGCCGGAGAGGATGAGGCCGTTTGCTCGCTCGACTTGGCCGTTTGACTGCGGGTGGGCTACGGACGCTAACTCCAATCGGATGCCCTATGTCGCACTGAAACGTGCCAGTGCTCCTTTGGCAAAATTCATGCCATTGTCGGTGATGATGCTGTGTGGTATGCCATACCGGGTTGTGATATCTGCGATGAAAGTCACGGCAATCGGCCCGTTCAGTTTCCTGATTGGCTTCGCTTCTATCCACTTGGTGAATTTGTCCACGGCGACAAGCAGATGTGTCATGCCGCCGCACGCCGTCTTGAATGGGCCCACCATATCCAGCCCCCAGACGGCAAAGGGCCATGTGAGGGGGGTGGTCTTGAGTGCAGAAGCCGGCAGGTGTTGCTTGGAGCTGAAGACTTGGCACCCTTTGCAGTATTTGACTAATTCCTTGGCGTCGTCCAAAGCAGTCGGCAAGAGGAACCCATGGCGGAAAGCTTTGGCGACGAGTGATCTTGAGGCCGCGTGATCTTGGTGGATGTCCTTGAGTATTGCTATGCCCTTCTCTGGCTCGACGCAATGCTGGAAAACTCCAGTGACGTTGCGCCTAACGAGTTCTCTGTTTACTATTGTGTATACTCCGGCTCGGCGTTGAACTTGTCTTGCCGAGATCTCGTCAGTCGGCAGCTCTTTGTTTACCAGGAAGTTGACGATGGGTTGGGCCCATGATGGAGCTGCGACTTCTTCTATAGCCAATACGGCCACTGTGACCAGGGTGGTTTGGTTGGGTGGTGAAGAGTTGGAGTCGGCTGCCGCCTGTTGTGTCGTTGCAGTCCCCGGGCCGACTGCTGCAGTCCTCGGGCCGGGTTCTGAAGTCCTTGGGCCGGATGCGACTATGGCAGCCCCCGGGACGCCTGTCGAAGTCCCTGAGCCACCTGCTGGGTTCCCCAAGTCGGATCCGACTACATCAGGGCCAGGCGGTACGAAGATGGAGTCTGATTCTGGAGACGGCTTGAGGAGGCATTGGAGAGAGACGCCGGTAGGGATAGCTTGTCGTGTGGAACCGATTCGTGCCAGGGCATCTGCTTGCTCGTTGTCGGCCCGTGGCACATGGAGGAACTCGCATCCTTCAAAGTATCCGCTGATTTGCTGAATGATGAATCGGTAGCTCGCCATGTTTGCGTCCTTGGTGTCCCAGTCGCCGGATGATTGTTGGACTACCAGATCCGAGTTGCCATAGCACAGGATCCCGCGGATGCCAAGTTCTTTGGCTAGCCGGACCCCGTGTATGAGCGCCTCATACTCGTCCACATTGTTGGAGGCGGCAAAATAAATTTGCAGTGTGTATCTGAGTTTTTCGCCCTTGGGAGAGGTGAGGACGATGTCGGCTCCCAAGCCGGTGCGCATCTTGGATCCATCAAAGTGCATCCGCCAATGAGTGGAGTCGGGAGCCGGTGGTAGGTACTGGGTCTCGGCCGAGTCGACAGGGAAGTCGGCTAATGCTTGGGACTTGATGGAGGTGCAAGGCCGGTAGAAGATCGTGTAAGGAGCCAGCGCAATGGCCCACTTGGCCACCCAGCCGGATGCATCCCGGCTGCCTATGATCTCGGCAAGCAGGGCAGTACATACGACCGTGATGGGATGCTCTTGAAAGTAGGGCTTCAGCTTCTGGGCATCAAAGTATACTCCATAGCACATCTTCTAGTAGTGTGGGTAGTTTTGCTTCGAGGTGGACAGTACTTCGCTCAAATAATACACCGGCCTCTGGACTAACTGAGCCCGGCCTTCTTCTGGGCATTGGACCACTATCACTGTGCTGAACACTCGGTTAGTCGCGGCAATGTAAAGGAGCATGGGCTCTTTCTCAGTCGGCGCCGCCAAGACAGGCGGCGTGGTCAGCAACTTCTTCAACTCGTGAAAAGCTTGGTCTGCTTGGTTGTTCCACTCGAAGTGGGTCGACTTTTTCATGAGTCGGTACAGGGGGAGAGCCTTTTCTCCCAGCCGGCTGATGAAGCGGTTCAGGGAGGCTTGGCACCCGGTAAACTTTTGGACGTCTTCTGCATTCTCTCCATGTCCTTGATCTTCACTGGGTTTCACTCGATGCCCCGTTCGGAGACCAAGAAGCCTAGAAGCTGGCCGGCTGGTACTCCGAACACGCATTTCTCAGGGTTGAGCTTGATCTGAAACTGGCGCAGTTTGTCGAATGTTTCTCTGAGGTCTTCCAGCAGGGTGCCTTGCTTCTCCGTCTTCACCACAATATCGTCTACATAGACGTGGGAATTTCTGCCGAGTTGCTTGAGGAGGCATTTCTGCATGCAACGCTGAAAAGTGGTACCGGCATTTCTCAAGCCGAATGTCATAGTCAGGTAGCAGAAAGCTCCGAATGGTGTGATGAAGGCAGTCTTCAGGCGGTCGGCTGGATCCAACTTGATCTGATGGTAGCCTGAGTAAGCATCCAAAAAACTCAACAGCTCGCATCTGGCTATGGAGTCTATCACTTGATCGATTCGAGGTAAGGCAAAGATCTTTGGGGCAGGCTTTGTTGAGGCTGGTGTGTAACGCCCCGTGAACGACGCTTCAGAAGACTTCCATAATTTTGTTGTGATCACTGTGCGTTTCATTTGTGCTTGCTCTTTTATTTTTGCATTGCATCATGTCATCATGCCGTAATGTCATTTAATTTTTAAAACTCAACTAAGTATATTGCATGCATCTTCGATCCATTTAAATTGAGGGAAATGCACATGGTGACTTCTCTTTATAACATATCCTCCCAATATTAGGGAGCTATATTAAATATTTCTTAATTTGGAAATCTCCATAACACACTTGCAAATAATCCCAATGCCTTTGTTATCTTAATTCTCGGTCTCCAATCTTGCCATATATTTTTTCATCATATTCCGGAGCTCCACCAAAAATCCGAACATTTTTGGACCTTCCCAACCCTCACTTCCTATTCAAATCATTTGTATTTAAATCAAATGAGTTTGAATTCAAATCTTTCTATCATGGCCTTTTCTATTTTCTCGGAACAAGCACATTTTTGTGAGTCCGGAGAAATTATCCGCGGGTCCAACGTCTTTCCCTAACCCTCTCTTTCTTTTCTTCTCTCTATTTCTTTCCTGCCAAAATGTTTAAAAGAGCTAAAGAGAGAGATGGAGCTGCTCCAGGCCGGCCCATCCTATTTTCCCTAAGGCCCATCTGCTAGGCCCAGCCTCCCACACCTGCTCTTAACCCTAGCCTCCCTGCATCGATCCCCATCTCCCCCATCGATCCCTTCCTCCCTCCTGTGCGTGTGCCGTCAGAGAGAGACAGGGAGAGAGTACCGCCGCTCCTCGTCCCCGATCCCCTCTGCCCCCTCCTCGCACCACCGCGCTAAGCCCCTCTTCTCCTTCCCGAGGCCACCGCCGGCGCCCCGAGCTCTCCGCTCCGCCGTGCCTCCTCCCCTCCGCAGGCCCCATCTCATGGCGCCACTTCACCTTGCGCGAACCGCACGGCCGCCGGCCATGGAGGCCACCGTGCCGGCCCTCAAGCGCGTCGGCCGTGCTCCTTCCCCGCGCGCCCACCGCGACTGCCTCCGCCGCCATGGAACGCTATCGCTTCCACCGTGCCGGCCCTCAAGCGCGTCGGCCGTGCTCCTCCCCCGCCGCCCACCGCGACTGCCTCCGACTGCCTCCGACTGGGGGTGCGGGGAATCACCTCACCAGGCCAGAAAGCGACCAACACCTGCGCCCCAACACGCTGAAGCCGGCGGAGCATGCGATGAGCCGGCTGGAGGCGGGCTTGAATCACCAAGAGCTGCTCCTCCAGCGACCGGGGAGCGTTCGGCGCGATCTCGGCGCCAGCCTGCCTTCGTGCCTCGCGGTGGGCCTCGACGACCTGGTTGGCAGCGGTAGAGTACCCAGGGAAGTACTCTGCGCAAGAAAGAAAGAGAAAGAAGAGAAAAACACCAAGTCAGAAAATGAGCCAAACGGCAAGCGGCAAGCAAGGACGAAGAAGAAGAAGGCCTACCGTCAACCAAGTCTTCGATCTGGCCATAGCCGTTGATCAGCGTCTGCTTCGCTTCGGCCCAGCTGGCCGCCTCTGTCTCATACTCGGCTTGGAGGGCGGCCTCGCTGTCCTGCACCGCCTTCAGGGCCGCCTTGTGGCCCTTCTCCTAGTCGGCCAACCTCTTGGCCAGTGGTCACGCTCCTGTGCTAATGCGTCAAACTCGGCCTCCTTAGCACAGAGGGCGGCCTGAGCCCCGCCCAGCTGCTCCCTTAGACTGGCGTTGGCCGCTGCAGGGATGGCAGAAAAGAAAGAAGCAATAAGGAAGAAGTCGTCCAGGAAGATCCGACCCGACTGCTCAGCAGTCGGCCCGAATCTCGGGGACTACACCCAGTGGGTGCGCTGACGCGCCCCCACGTGAGATAAAAGGCGAAGCACTTACCCCGGCTCTCAGATAGATCAGCATTCTTCTGGGTCAGCTCCCGAGCCTGGGAGTTGAAGGCAGCCGCGCGCAGGTTGTGGTAGTCCTGCAAGTCAGGCAGAGGAGCGAATGAGAACAAGATAGCAAAACAGAGCCCGCTAAGAACTTCCAAGCCGCCTGCTCAGCAGCCGACTCGGAACTCGGGGACTACACCCAGTGGGTGCGCTGACGCGCCCCCACGGAAGAAACCAAGATCAAAAATGAAATAATAGGAAGACTAACCCGAATGGCGGACCGTGTCGCAAGGAACTCGACATTATATTTCCTCCGCGCCGCAGCCTGGGACTGAAGCCGGTTCCGGACGTCCTGCGCTACCACGTTCACCACAGCCGTCCCTCCACCCGGCGTCCACCCCGAGATGGCGCTGGCCGCCACCACGTCCTGGGCCGACGAGCTGGAGACCGCGGCCTTCTGCGGGTCCGATGCGGCCTTCCCCGTGCGCTGGCGCTGGCCGCCTCCACATCCTGGGCCGACGAGCTGGAGCCCGCGGCCTTCTGCGTGTCCGATGCGGCCTTCCCCGTGCGCTGGCGCGATGGCGACTGGACCACCAGGTCCGTCCTCGCGGCCGGCTCGCCCCCGGCCGATTGCGCAGGCGGCACGTTTGGCCGACCGCCTTGAGCCACCCCAGTCAGCGGGGCCGGTGCCGCCTCCCTCTCCGGGATGATGACGTCGTCTTCCCTCTCCAATCATGGCTGGTCGCCGCCGGCTTCCTCTGTCGAGGGCTCCGGGACCTCGGGCTCCGCGACACGCAGAGGGGTGACAAGCAAGGCCCCTTCCGCTGAAGCAATGATGGAAATGGTGGAGGAATTAGAGGTGCACATTCGTGCGCAACAACAACTGATCCATGTTTTCAAAGATAGTGTAGCAAAGCAGCAAGAACTTGCCCACATGCTTATGGTCGTCATCCGCGCTGAGGTTGCAGATTGTGACGTTGTAGATCATTAGGTTCTGTTCATTTATTTGTACTAGCATCAATCTTTGATTTCCCCGTGGATGTAATTTCCTGTAATATATGCTGGATGTGCAATGTTTTTCCCTATATGCCATACTTTTGCTTGATCGGTTTTGGTCCTATGCATAATTGCTCGTCGTAATGGGATCAAATTATCTAATTTGGCCTAAATACATGTACAAACTTTAGTGGGCCCATTGAGTTAATGGGCCATTACCAGGCCAAACGTTAATGGTCGTCCCTCTTACCTCCCGGGTCGTTAACATGCTTACATCGAAGCGGGTAACGGGTGGGCCCATTTGATTTCACGAGCCGTTAACAGGTCGATACTAAGGTTGGGCTACATATGGCCCAACTATACTGTGGGCCTTTAGCAGGCCGAAAGAGACAGCGGGCTCGTACTAGACCATGAAGAGCATGGGCCGCTAAGAGGCCGAAAGTCAGGTCGTACTATAAATGGCCCATCTGTGTTGTGGGCTTTTAGCAGGCCGAAAGAGAAATCGGGCTGGTATTGGACCATGACAAGCATGGGCCGTTAAAAGGCCAAAACTCAGGTCTGACTGCAAATGGCCCAACTCATTTATGGGCCGTCAATAGGCTGAAAGACACACCGGGCCGAAAATTGGCCTAACACTTAAATGGGTTGCTAAAAGGCCGAAAGCTGTACATCCTAAAAATTGGCCCATCCCTTGAATGGGCCGTTAACAGGCCGAAACCACATCGGGCCGATATTGAGCCCAAATATATAGTGGGCTGTTAACAGGCTCGAACTGACGATGGGCTGCAACGGTGTCCAATCGTTAATGGGCCGTTGACGGGCCGAATTGGCACATCTTGTATGGGTCGTGGGCTTAAATGGACCTAACACAAGTTTCCCCCTTGACTGTTGGGACCCACGAGCTACATCTTCGCACACAAGCAAGTGCCTCCTTATCCTCCCTGACAGTTGAGACCCACCTGGTCGAAGTGTATGTAGCGTTGTCATTCTGGCCGTGAACGTGTATGTACATACGATCGGTCCGTCTCCAGGCTGCAGTGATGAACCGTGGCCGAGTAAGGAATGGCATGTGTCGTAGTATAGGCGTGCACATGTCATAGTAGAGGCGCACACGTAGCATGTCACGCAGTCCTGTTAATATCGTGTACACGTACGTACAGCCAGGGTGCAAGAAAGTAAATACGTACACGTACGTACATACGGGCGGTGTCGGGGATATACCCCACGGTATAAACCGCCGGATGTATGACCTGACTGGAGTTTGGCGATTCACTGGCGACCCGCTTGGACCTGACGGTTTATGATTCGTTGGTAATCCGGCAGGCGGGTCAGAGGAGCGACAAGACCCGGTGGCCCAACGGGCGGTTCATGAAAGGCCGGCTCATGTTATGGTGGGCCGGTTTAAGAGGAAGACAGAAGGAATATTCTCCTACAAAGGAAGCAAGACTAGGACTCCACTTGTAATAGAGTAATCCTAATCCAACTAGGACTAGTCATGTAACCCGCCCCTCCAACATATATAAGGAGGGGCAGGGCACCCCAAAGAGGGACAAGCAAGAGGAAACAATCTCTAGGGCTAGACACAAAGAGCCGGCTTACCGGTGACTCCCTCATGATAATAATGAGACCTAGCCACAAACAACATGTAGGGTTGTTACCGGATGATGTTTCCCGGGGCCCCAAGCTGTCTAAACCCATGTCTTGTATTGCTTCTCTCGATTCCGCTCAACCCCTCTCAAGCTACCACATAGATGCGTTGGCCTCACGACTATGTCCTCACACTAGGACATCTGCCGTGACAATTCCACGACAGTTGGCGCCCACCGTGGGGCCTGTGCATGGTGGTGTTTAGTTCTTGAAGGGATCTCTCACAAGGGATCGAGAAGTTCGCCATCGATAAGATGAAGAAAAGATTGTTTTGTGATCAGAATCATGATTAACTTTGATGTTTACAACACGAAGTTTCAGATCAAAAGGTTAGGGTTCCTCCGTCTACGCCGCCAGACGTGACAAGGTGATGCGTTGAAACCGCTTCTACACCAAATCCGAGGTCGACAAGGAGTTGATATACTGCACGTATGGTACAAATCATTCCAAAGTTACGGCCGGATCCGCCGAGTTCCGTAAAATAGCTGCTCGATGGGCACCTTATGACAAGGAGTTGATATACTGCACGTATGGTACAGATCATTCCAAAGATCGATCAGTAAGCAGTACGAGCTGGATCAGAGAAAATACTCAAAGAAAGGAAAGTCCTGGGCGAACGATTTGTCAATAAAAAAATCAAAGCAACCACGACCGGATTGGATGGGGTCAAGGGCGTGGACTCGTTCCCCCGCCGTTGCGGCAATCGCTGCACTTCGAGCCCGCTTCCGAACCGCCCTCTGCCGGTGCTGTGGCTATGGCTGCACCCCGGACCGGACGCGCCTGGCCGGCCTGCCTCTACCGCAAACCGCCTCCGCTGGTCTCGCTCTACGACCGGGGGTCTATAGCAGCCGCCGCTTCGCTCCGCCTCTGCTGCCTTCTCTGTCAGTCGCGCCTCGCCTCTTCTGTCAGGACCCCGATTCCAAGTCACACCGATCTAGCCTGTAACACCTCATATAACATTGCGGCCTCACGCACGGTACTCCCTCGGGTGTCGCCTTACCATGGCCCGGGACCGTTTGCGCCTTTTGGCTCACGTATATGATAATGTCGCTAGCATCCATATGACAGAGAACCCGGGCCGACATGGCTAGTCGTGAACCCAAAGCGGCACTAACGTATGGGGACAGGCATACATGAATGAACATCGAACGTGTCGGCCAGCAGCGTGTGAATCCGGGCTATAGCACTGGGCTAACAGGACTCCGGGAACCCGGGCTGTAGCAGGCTAGGCAGGACTCCGGATGTCACCGCGTGACATTTCCCCGAAGGGACAAACACAGGAACGATATGACTCACATGCCGGCCAGTCAAGTGTCCAGAGCAGTAGTGCTGGGCTAGCAGGACTCCGGTGAACCGGGCTGTAGCGGACTACTATGGCTCAAGGAGGCACTAGACTACATTTCCCCATAAGAGAGGCTGCTAAAGGTAAACAACTAGATTGTCGGATCCCACACATACCAAGCATTTCAAACATACACACAATATGCTCGATATGTGCAAATACAACATGGCATCACAACAAAACTCTACAACTCAAGTACTTTATTTAAAGGGCTCCGGAGAGCCTTACATAACTTGTTCATACAGATAGGGGTCACATGACCCGACACTCAAGTCATCCAATCATACAAGCACATGCGGAAGCAAACTGTCTGGGTACAGACACTAGAAAGAAAGAAGGCTTGACGAAGCCTGTCTATCTACATAGGCCCTTCACAAGCCTAGATCACCACCTGGTGGCGCGTCACTCGTCGTCGTCGAGTTCTACGTAGAACCCGTCAGAAGGGGCGGGGTTGTCGTCTGAAACAGTAATTAAGCAACATGAGTACAAAGGTACTCAGCAAGTCTTACAACAGATCCTATTATACATGCTCATTCTCAAGAAGGTAGTGGGGTTATTGCAGCAAGCCAGCTTTGACTCTTGGCTAAGCTATCCTACGATACACCACTTGTGAAATAGTTTTCGCACACGAGTCCACTAATCACCATCTCAATACTCCACCGTGGATCCTCCCTCGTCATCCAACGAGAGGGCCATCCGCGGTACTCACACTTATCTTGAGGCTTTTAGTAGTATCCATTTACTTGTCTATGAACTGCATAAGCGACCAAGTAGTCCTTTACCGCGGACGCGGCTATTCGAATAGTTTCATACCCTGGAGGGGCGTACTTCGTCACACACGCTCTCACCACTTATCGTCGCTACACGACGTGTACTCGGCAACCTTCAAGCGGAAGCCCAACGTGGGTGTCGGCCACAGCCTACCTAAACACTCGAGTCTCTAGTCCAGGTTTATCGCCTATTTAGGTTCCATCCGCAGGGAGTCCGGCCGAGGTTTCCACATACGGCCCCAAACGATGTGTGCAGGGTTCCCGGACACCAAACGGGTGACTCGGTACACCGTGCCACTAGCCTACCGCATCACAGCCCACCCCTTGGTCAGCGCTGTCCACGGCATCCAGCTTACTACAAACACCAGAAACTACGTGCAACTCCTGGACAGAGGACAAGGGTGAATAAGAAGCCGAGGGGGTCCATTGGTTTCGGGCCCAATGTGTGGTAGTAGCTGAATCTTAAATCACGCATACAGATCTCAGTTCTTAGGGACGGTCTCAATGAAACAACCCACCATGTACTCCTACATGGCCTCCCATCGATACCTTTACCAAATCGTATTCAACACTTTACTCTCTTTACCGACACACACACTTTCACTCTAGTTCATCACCCTGATGAGCCAGACCTGACACAACTCTAAGCATAGCAAGCATAGCATTGTAGGAACACAACAAGGCTCAATCAACTCCTACACATGCTAGTGGGTTTCATCTAGTTACTGTGGCAATGACAGGTCATGCAAAGGAAAGTGGGTTCAACTACCGCAACACACAGCAGTTTGAATCGCGTTGTCTTAATGCAGTAAACGAGAGCAGAAGCGAGAAGATGGGTTTGTATCGAAATGATCAATGGGTTGCTTGCCTGACGGAGTGGTGGTGGGATACTGCCCTTCAGTTGGATACTCGTGAATATCCTCGGAGGCAGGACCTACCACGATGAGCATACCGAAGCACAATCAACACCAAGCAAGTGCAACAATATGATGCATGCATGAGACATGGCAAGATGGATGTGTTGGGCTAATGCAACTAACACCAGATGGGTTTGGACTAATTTGAATCAAAGATTCAAATTCGAAGTTCATAAATGGCCCATATTAATGCTTTATCTTGTTCTGTATAAAACAGTAGGTTAACTTGCTTAATCATGCATGAAACCAGTACAGATGGATAGAATGGATTTTTCTGATAATTTTTCATATATAAATCTTTTCATTCTGAGCTATAGATTATTTTCTATGATTTTTTGAAGTTTGTGATAATTTCTGGAATTTCCAATATAAGAATAATTCCAGTAAAAGCTTTACTGCGTCAGCCTGACGTCAATGTGACGTCAGCAGGTCAACGGGGTCGTCCAGGTCAAACCTGACGTGTGGGTCCCCTGTGTCAGTGACACTGTTAGGTAACTAGTTAATTAGGATTAGTTTTAACTCTAACTCAGATTAGTTAGCAGGCGGGCCCCACTCGTCAGTGACCCTGGGGGGGTTGACCTGTGGTCAAACCACATTGACTCGCCGGCGTTTAGCCGCCGGCGACGTCCAGACGCGGCGGTGGAGTGCGGGATCCCCCTCCGGCGACCAAAAGGACGGCGGAGAGTACCTACGTGTAGCTGGGGGCGAACCGCGTCGACTGGTGGTGGTAGGGGAGCTCGGGGTCGCCGGAATCGACGCCGGCGATGAGCCGGGAGGCTGCCGGGTACGGGCGTAGTCGAAACCGTAGCTAGAGAGCACGACGAGGGGCAAGCGATGGCGCTACGGGTTCCTGGCGTTGCGGTGAGGCTAATGGCTACGGTGGTGTGGCCGTTGGATGGCCGGAGCCTCGTCGGCGACGAGCTCGTGCGGCGGCGCGTTCGGGTGAGCTTCGTGCGGTGGCTACAGCGCTCGAGAGAGAGAGAGGAGAGGATGGGAAGGTGGCCATGCTCGCGGCGGTTGCGACGGAGCAGACGGCGAGGTCGGAGACGAGCTGTAGCAGTGGCGACGGCGGAGGGGATCTCCGACGGTGAGCGGCGAAGGCGAGGTCGGTGACGGAGCTTCGGGGCAAACGAGCGCTCGGGGCTCGGCTTGCTCGAAGGAGTGGGCGACGGCGGTGCTGTAGGACACGTTAGTACGGTGCGAGGTCGACGGTGGGCGCGGTTACTCCGGTGAGGTGGCTGCGGCGGCGTCGGCCATGGTGGGGAGAAGGCGAGGGAGAGGCGATGGGGGGGGAATGGCAATGTCCAGGGGCTCGGGGCGCGTCGAGAGAGGTCGGCCAGCTCATCCGCGGTGAGGGCGGCAAGCTGCTGGCGCCGTGGCGAGCTCACGCTCGCCGGCGTCAGCTCTCTGCCTGCTCTGGCGAGAGCAGGCAGCTGACTGGCACGGGCCAGCAAAGTGCTGGCCGCCAGGTGGGCTGCCAGGTAAGTTTTCTGCCTTCTGTTCTTTTCTCTTTTTTATTTATTTCTGTACTGTGTTTTGAAATAGTAAAAATACTATTTCATTTGGAAAAATCCTGGAAATATTCTGAGGCACCTTTGAGATTATTCCCAACAGCCTAAAAATACCTTCAAGATTATTTGGGCATTTGAAAATATTCATAGCATTTAAAATGCCCAAATGCAAATACTTATGGCTTGTGCAAAAATCCAAGATGGCCTCCAAAAATATGAAACCATTTTTGGCAGAGGTTTTAACCAAGACCAAAGGTGGTGAACATTTATGGAGGGCATTTCAGGTTCATTGGAAAAATTTTAGTAAACCCTAGTTGTTCCAGGGGGGGTGCTGGGGGTTTCTGGCATCCCCATTTCAGGTTTCTGTGAAATGTAGCCATGATGCAACACTCTAATGCATGAACTAACTAGGATGTGACAACTCAACCCCACTCAAAAGAATCTCGTCCCGAGATTTAGGATCCGTTGGGAAGAAGGTGGGGTACTCAATTCGAAGACGATCCTCCCTTTCCCAAGTAGCTTCTTTCTCGGAATGGTGTGACCATTGAACTTTGAGAAACTTGATGTTTCGGCGTCGAGTGGTACGCTCGGCTTGATCAAGGATTCGAACGGGATACTCCCGACATGTGAGATTATCTTGGAGATCAAGCGTTTTGTGGTCCACTCCACGGATAGGATCCGAGAAGCAACGCCTGAGTTGGGAAACGTGGAAGACGTCATGAACCTTGGAAAGATGCGGAGGTAGTTCCAATTGGTAGGCAACTTCTCCTCGCTTGGCAAGAATGCGAAAGGGTCCAATGTAGCCAGGGGCCAATTTGCCTTTGATACCGAATCGGTGGGTTCCCTTTAAAGGGGTCACCCGGAGGTAAGCCTTCTCGTCAACCTCAAAAGTCATAGCCTTATGTTTGCGATCATAATGGCTCTTTTGGCGAGATTGGGCTGTTTTCAATTTCTCACGAATAATGCGAACCTGCTCTTCTGCTTCCTGAATCATATCCGGGCCGAAGAGTTGTCTTTCCCCGGTTTCTGACCAGTTAAGAGGCATTCGACATTTTCGTCCATAGAGAACCTCGAAAGGGGCTTTGCCCAAACTAGCTTGGTAACTATTTTTATAAGCGAACTCGGCGAATGGAAGGCATTTCTCCCAATCCATGCCGAAGGAGATGACAGAAGCTCGAAGCATATCCTCTAGAATTTGATTAACTCGCTCTACCTGACCACTTGATTGAGGGTGAAAGGCGGTGCTAAAAGAGAGACGAGTTCCCATAGCATTTTGTAATCTTTCCCAAAATCGAGAGGTAAAGAGACTTCCACGGTCTGAGTTAATTTCCAATGGAACACCATGCAGAGACACTATTCGGGAGATGTACAAGTCTGCTAGCTGGCTAGCGGTTATACTCTCACGAACAGGTAGGAAGTGGGCTACTTTGGAAAGACGATCGACAACAACGAAGATAGCATTATTCCCTCTCTTGGTCCTGGGAAACCCGGTAATGAAATCCATACCGATTTTATCCCATTTCCATTCAGGAATAGCTAGAGGCTGAAGGGTGCCAGCAGGTCGCTGATGCTCTGCTTTAACACGTCGGCAGACGTCGCAATTAACAATGTATTGAGCAATTTCTCTCTTCATCCTAGTCCACCAAAACCTCTGGCGTAGGTCTTGATACATTTTAGTACTACCGGGATGAATGGTGAGAGGAGATTCATGAGCTTCCTTAAGGATCAATCGCCTCAGGTTGCGTACCTTAGGAACCACTAGGCGGTCTCCAAAGAGCACAACACCTTGGTCATCAACGGAGAAACAATCCGCAACTCCTTTCTTGATGTTTCTCTTAATACGGGAGATTCCCGGATCTACCTTCTGAGCTTTAATGATCTGATCCGTAAGGGTAGGTTTCGCCACCAGAGTGGATAGAAATCCTTGAGGAACAATGTGAAGGTTAAGCTTACAGAATTCCTCGTGGAGAAGTGGTTGACTTTGTTGTAACATCAAGTTGTTACAATAGGATTTACGGCTTAGCGCATCAGCCATGACATTGGCTTTGCCCGGGGTGTAAGTAATTCCTAAGTCGTAGTCTGAGATCAACTCAACCCAACGTCTTTGCCTGAGATTCAAATCCGGTTGGGTGAAAATGTATTTCAGACTCTGGTGGTCGGTGAAAATCTCGCAACGGTTACCGAGAAGGTAATGTCGCCATGTTTTGAGTGCATGGACTACGGCTGCAAGCTCTAGATCATGTGTGGGATAATTATCCTCATGTGGACGCAACTGCCGGGAAGCGTAAGCAATCACATGACGGTCTTGCATGAGTATGCAACCTAGTCCTTGTCGCGAGGCGTCGCAATAGATAACAAAGTCCTTAGAAAAATCTGGTGGTACGAGTACGGGAGCAGATGTCAGGCGTCTTTTCAGTTCCTGAAAGCTGAACTCGCACTGTGGGGTCCACTCGAACCTTTTATCTTTCTTGAGGAGTTCGGTTAGAGGTTTAGCAACCTTGGAGAAATTCTCGACGAAGCGGCGGCAGTAGCTCGCTAAGCCAAGGAAACTCCGGACTTGCTTAACCGTTCCAGGGGGAGTCCAGTCAAGGATGGCTTGAACTCGTTCGGGATTGACAGCAATACCCTTACCAGAGATCACGTGGCCTAGATAGGTCACTTCTGGCAACCAGAATTCACACTTGGAGAATTTGGCATAAAGGCGATGCTCTCGAAGTTTCGTTAGCACTAGCCTTAGATGCTTGGCATGTTCTGCCTCGTTCTTGGAGTAGATGAGTATATCATCGAGGTATACTACGACGAATTTATCCAAATACTCCATGAAGATTGAGTTCATTAACCGAGAGAAGGTGGCTGGAGCATTGGTTAACCCGAAGGACATGACTGTATACTCGTATTGGCCATAACGAGTAACAAAGGCCGTTTTAGGAATGTCCCCGTTCTTGATTTTGATTTGATGGTAGCCCAACCTCAAATCCATTTTAGAGAAGACTGAGGATCCAGCGAGCTGATCATACAGGTCGTTGATCCTGGGAAGCGGATACTTGTTCTTGATTGTGACTAGGTTGACGGGTCGGTAATCTACAACCATCCGATCCGTACCATCCTTCTTCTTGACGAAGAGGACGGGGCAAGCCCACGGAGAAGAACTAGGACGGATGAAACCCTTTTTCAAGGACTCATCGAGTTGTTTCTTAAGCTCGGCTAGCTCTAGGGGTGCCATCTTATAGGGTCTTCTGGAGATTGGGACGGTTCCTGGAACAAGGTCTATCACAAACTCAACATCCCTGTCAGGTGGAATACCTGGCAGTTCTTCAGGGAAGACATCCGGAAAGTCACGGACTACCGGCACATCTTCGAGGTCTGGGAGAGGGTTGGCATTTAGTGAGTAGAGCTGACGCTTAGACACTCGGGTCAAAACATTATCTGTCTTGCCCGACGGATGGGTGAGTTGAACAGTCCTAGTAGAGCAATCAATCTTGGCATAATGGGCTGACATCCAGTCCATACCCAAGATGATGTTTATGTCCGAGGACTTGAGAGCTATTAGTGATGCAAGGAAGACCAGTCTGTCAACAAGAATTTCATTTCCATGGCTTATCTTAGAGGTTTGCCACTTAGAACCAGGGGTTTGGATTACCATGGAGGTAGGCATGTCACAGAATGTGGTGTTGTGTAATCGAGCATAGCTCTCAGAGATAAATGAATGAGATGCTCCAGTATCGAAAAGAACAGTTGCCGGATGGCAATTAACAAGGAGCGTACCAAGGACGACGTTGGGATCCTCATGAGTTTCTTCAGCTGAAACATAGTTGACATGGCCACGTGCAGTGGTGGCTGGCTTGGCGTAGTAAGTCTTTCCTGCTAGCTTACCACGGCCAACGGACTGTCCAGGTTGATTTAGGTTGTTTCGGGGGCACTCGCGCAAATAGTGACCCGTTTCTCCACACTTGAAGCATGTCACAATATTGGGGTGTGGAGCAGCATTAGCAGCGGGGCCACCATAAACCTTGGGCGGTGCATGCTGCTGGTTGGGACGAGGCGCCTCGAAGGATGGCCTCGGAGTGAACCTGGGTGGCAGAGCAGTATTTGGAATCCAGACCCGGCGCTTCTGGGATCCGGAGCCAAATGAGGAACCAAAGTCACGAGAGTGCTTGCGTGCAGCGTCATAGTCAGTTTGTCCTGTCTCGGCACTGATGGCCTTATTGACCAACTTCTGGAAAGAGGTGCACTCATGCAGACGGAGATCACGGCGAAGCTCAGGGCTAAGTCCCTTGCGGAACCTTGCCTGCTTCTTGGCGTCGGTGGATACCTCTTCAGGAGCATAGCGTGCTAGATTTCCAAACTCACGGCTGTAAGCATCCACGGTCAGTCTGCCTTGGGTGAAGTTGCAGAATTCTTCCCGCTTACGATCTATGAGACCCTCCGGAATGTGATGCTCACGGAAAGCCTCACTGAATTCAGCCCAAGTAGTGATTTGGCCAGCTGGGCGCATAGCCTCAAAGTTCTCCCACCAAAGGCTAGCAGGGCCTTCGAGGTGATAGGCAGCATAGGTAACCTTATCAGCTTCGGCTACGTTGGCAGAACGTAGCTTATGGGTGATGCTGCGAAGCCAATCATCCGCATCAAGGGGCTCGACGGAGTGGTTGAACTTCGGTGGGTACAGCTTGATAAAGTCATTGATGGACACCAGGTCGTTCCTCTAGTGACGTGCAGTATTCTGCTCAATTCGCTCTAGCAAGCGGTTAGTCTCACGCTTGTTTCTTTCTGCCTCCAGCATAACTTCGGCCAGTGAAGGCGGTTGAGGCAAATCCTCCGCCCTGGCTGCATTGGCTTCACCCTGCGCCTGGACAGCAGGGTTGTTGCGGGTGTTAACCATCCTAGGAGAAACAAAGCAACGGTTTAGACGAGGATGGCTAAATCTTGATAGGGAAAAAACGGAATGTAATGGATAACACGGAATGCAGAGATGACCATCAGTATGACATGGTAACATAGCAACATACATATACCAACGGTCATACACGCCATACATAGCTTAGTACAAGCCCAGGCCAAGGTACAACTACGATGAAAGACGATACATCTCATCAGAGGCATTCCAAGCTCCTATACATTATTTTTCTACACCTCCGGAACGTGATACACACCAAGTCGTATCCCACAAGACACGCAGGACTGTGGAGATTACAACTGTTACATTACTAGTGGAACTACTACCAACTCAGACGTCCCCGTAGTAATCCTCATAGAAGTCACCACCATGTCCTGGAAGCTGAACATGATCATCTGGAAACAGTCGGTCCTGTGGAGCTTGCGGTCCATAGGGACTCGGGTGTGGCCTTGGTCCAACAAACGGTGGCAGACGAGGTCCACGAGGAGGGGTGATGCCTCCTACATCACGCCATTCCATACATTCTGGCAGGCCAGATCGCACGGGGTATATGTCCCTCATGTCCATGAACCCAGCTTGCACGGCAGGTGCAAACCGTGTCAGTGTGGCCCAGTGATCAGCACGAGCATTAAAGAGCTCCATCCACAGGGCACGATTCTCACGGTCCTTGTCCTCTAGCATCTCGGTGGTGGTACGGAGTAGTGAGCCCTCATGGGTAGAATCACAGTAAGTGGCCTGATAGTACCCCTGTGCCCCAGGGAGTGCTGCTCGCATATAGCAGAAGTCGGTGTTCTGAAGCAAGGCAGTTCTGGCTCGCATGATAGTCATCATTGAGTAAGCTGCGTCCTGCACAGACATCTCGATAGTAACCCCAAGTCCATAAGAGCAATGGAGGGGTACAGTGGCTCCAGGATAAGATGGGTAGATCCTGACTGTGCAAAGATACTGACTTTGATTAAAGTCTCGGAACCGCTCCTCGACGGTATACTCGGGATACCAACGATAGCCTGCCTCCACCATCACTCAGACCAACATGGCCATGTGACCAGGTACGCCGATGCACCAGGTCAGACGAACCACTTGGTTCTGGGAACGGGTGGCCATCTGAAAGCACAAAATAATGCAAGGCATTAGTATTTCTAGGAGAATTTGGACAGCATAACGGCTGTAAATGCTCGAAAAGGATTTGAGACATTCGCAACAGTTTGCAATACCACTCAACAACATCATGTCAAGGTTCTGGTTCAACCGACAACATACTAGGGTAGTAGAAACTGATCCGAAGCATGGAACCAACAATCCTATAAGTTACTACGGATTAGTAACACGTGAACCTGATAGAGAGGAGAGAGCCTAGTCCTTAACCCACGTAGAATGAGAGGAGTATGGCTCAGATCAGAGGGCATGAGGTAAAGGAGTAAAAGCACCTTACGTTCCCTCCCACAATCAATTCCCCTACATATAACTAAAGCATTTCTAGACTCGACATCGACCAGTTTGGCTTATCGCACCTACAGGCAGTCCGGCTCTGATGCCAACGCTGTCAGGACCCCGATTCCAAGTCACACCGATCTAGCCTGTAACACCTCATATAACATTGCGGCCTCACGCACGGTACTCCCTCGGGTGTCGCCTTACCATGGCCCGGGACCGTTTGCGCCTTTTGGCTCACGTATATGATAATGTCGCTAGCATCCATATGATAGAGAACCCGGGCCGACATGGCTAGTCGTGAACCCAAAGCGGCACTAACGTATGGGGACAGGCATACATGAATCAACATCGAACGTGTCGGCCAGCAGCGTGTGAATCCGGGCTGTAGCACTGGGCTAACAGGACTCCGGGAACCCGGGCTGTAGCAGGCTAGGCAGGACTCCGGATGTCACTGCGTGACATTTCCCCGAAGGGACAGACACAGGAACGATATGACTCACATGCCGGCCAGTCAAGTGTCCAGAGAAGTAGTGCTGGGCTAGCAGGACTCCGGTGAACCGGGCTGTAGCGGACTACTATGGCTCAAGGAGGCACCAGACTACATTTCCCCATAAGAGAGGCTGCTAAAGGTAAACAACTAGATTGTCGGATCCCACACATACCAAGCATTTCAAACATACACACAATATGCTCGATATGTGCAAATACAACATGGCATCACAACAAAACTCTACAACTCAAGTACTTTATTTAAAGGGCTCCGGAGAGCCTTACATAACTTGTGCATACAGATAGGGGTCACATGACCCGACACTCAAGTCATACAATCATACAAGCACATGCGGAAGCAAACTGTCTGGGTACAGACACTAGAAAGAAAGAAGGCTTGACGAAGCCTGTCTATCTACATAGGCCCTTCACAAGCCTAGATCACCACCTGGTGGCGCGTCACTCGTCGTCGTCGAGTTCTACGTAGAACCCGTCAGAAGGGGCGGGGTTGTCGTCTGAAACAGTAATTAAGCAACATGAGTACAGAGGTACTCAGCAAGTCTTACAACAGATCTTATTATACATGCTCATTCTCAAGAAGGTAGTGGCGTTATTGCAGCAAGCCAGCTTTGACTCTTGGCTAAGCTATCCTACGATACACCACTTGTGAAATAGTTTTCGCACACGAGTCCACTAATCACCATCTCAATACTCCACCGTGGATCCTCCCTCGTCATCCAACGAGAGGGCCATCCGCGGTACTCACACTTATCTTGAGGCTTTTAGTAGTATCCATTTACTTGTCTATGAACTGCATAAGCGACCAAGTAGTCCTTTACCGCAGACGCGGCTATTCGAATAGTTTCATACCCTGCAGGGGCGTACTTCGTCACACACGCTCTCACCACTTATCGTCGCTACACGACGTGTACTCGGCAACCTTCAAGCGGAAGCCCAACGTGGGTGTCGGCCACAGCCTACCTAAACACTCGAGTCTCTAGTCCAGGTTTATCGCCTATTTAGGTTCCATCCGCAGGGAGTCCGGCCGAGGTTTCCACATACGGCCCCAAACGATGTGTGCAGGGTTCCCGGACACCAAACGGGCGACTCGGTACACCGTGCCACGAGCCTACCGCATCACAGCCCACCCCTTGGTCAGCGCTGTCCACGGCCTCCAGCTTACTACAAACACCAGAAACTACGTGCAACTACTGGACAGAGGACAAGGGTGAATAAGAAGCCGAGGGGGTCCATTGGTTTCGGGCCCAATGTGTGGTAGTAGCTGAATCTTAAATCACGCATACAGATCTCAGTTCTTAGGGACGGTCTCAATGAAACAACCCACCATGTACTCCTACATGGCCTCCCATCGATACCTTTACCAAATCGTATTCAACACTTTACTCTCTTTACCGACACACACACTTTCACTCTAGTTCATCACCCTGATGAGCCAGACCTGACACAACTCTAAGCATAGCAAGCATAGCATTGTAGGAACACAACAAGGCTCAATCAACTCCTACACATGCTAGTGGGTTTCATCTAGTTACTGTGGCAATGACAGGTCATGCAAAGGAAAGTGGGTTCAACTACCGCAACACACAGCAGTTTGAATCGCGTTGTCTTAATGCAGTAAACGAGAGCAGAAGCGAGAAGATGGGTTTGTATCGAAATGATCAATGGGTTGCTTGCCTGACGGAGTGGTGGTGGGATACTGCCCTTCAGTTGGATACTCGTGAATATCCTCGGAGGCAGGACCTACCACGATGAGCATACCGAAGCACAATCAACACCAAGCAAGTGCAACAATATGATGCATGCATGAGACATGGCAAGATGGATGTGTTGGGCTAATGCAACTAAGACCAGATGGGTTTGGACTAATTTGAATCAAAGATTCAAATTCCAAGTTCATAAATGGCCCATATTAATGCTTTATCTTGTTCTGTCTAAAACAGTAGGTTAACTTGCTTAATCATGCATGAAACCAGTACAGATGGATAGAATGGATTTTTCTGATCATTTTTCATATATAAATCTTTTCATTCTGAGCTATAGATTATTTTCTATGATTTTTTTAAGTTTGTGATAATTTCTGGAATTTCCAATATAAGAATAATTCCAGTAAAAGCTTTACTGCGTCAGCCTGACGTCAGTGTGACGTCAGCAGGTCAACGGGGTCGTCCAGGTCAAACCTGACGTGTGGGTCCCCTGTGTCAGTGACACTGTTAGGTAACTAGTTAATTAGGATTAGTTTTAACTCTAACTCAGATTAGTTAGCAGGCGGGCCCCACTCGTGAGTGACCCTGGGGGGTTGACCTGTGGTCAAACCACGTTGACTCGCCGGCGTTTAGCCGCCGGCGACGTCCAGACGCGGCGGTGGAGTGCGGGATCCCCCTCCGGCGACCAAAAGGACGGCGGAGAGTACCTACGTGTAGCTGGGGGCGAACCGCGTCGACTGGTGGTGGTAGGGGAGCTCGGGGTCGCCGGAATCGACGCCGGCGATGAGCCGGGCGGCTGTCGGGTACGGGCGTAGTCAAAACCGTAGCTAGAGAGCACGGCGAGGGGCAAGCGATGGCGCTACGGGTTCCTGGCGTTGCGGTGAGGCTAATGGCTACGGTGGTGTGGCCGTTGGATGGCCGGAGCCTCGTCGGCGACGAGCTCGTGCGGCGGCGCGTTCGGGTGAGCTTCGTGCGGTGGCTACAGCGCTCGAGAGAGAGAGAGGAGAGGATGGGAAGGTGGCCATGCTCACGGCGGTTGCGACGGAGCAGACGGCGAGGTCGGAGACGAGCTGTAGCAGTGGCGACGGCGGAGGGGATCTCCGACGGTGAGCGGCGAAGGCGAGGTCGGTGACGGAGCTTCGGGGCAAACGAGCGCTCGGGGCTCGGCTTGCTCGAAGGAGTGGGTGACGGCGGTGCTGTAGGACACGTTAGTACGG
>NC_057805.1:136359523-136364184 GCF_018294505.1 Triticum aestivum
CCGCGGTTACTCCGGTGAGGTGGCTGCGGCGGCATCGGACATGGTGGGGAGAAGGCGAGGGAGAGGCGATGGGGGGGGGGGGAATGGCAATGTCCAGGGGCTCGGGGCGCGTCGAGAGAGGTCGGCCAGCTCATCCGCGGCGAGGGCGGCAAGCTGCTGGCGCCGTGGCGAGCTCACGCTCGCCAGCGTCAGCTCTCTGCCTGCTCTTGCGAGAGCAGGCAGCTGACTGGCGCGGGCCAGCACAGTGCTGGGCCGCCAGGTGGGCTGCCAGGTAAGTTTTCTGCCTTCTGTTCTTTTCTCTTTTTTATTTATTTCTGTACTGTGTTTTGAAATAGTAAAAATACTATTTCATTTGGAAAAATCCTGGAAATATTCTGAGGCACCTTTGAGATTATTCCCAACAACCTAAAAATACCTTCAAGATTATTTGGGCATTTGAAAATATTTATAGCATTTAAAATGCCCAAATGCAAATACTTATGGCTTGTGCAAAAATCCAAGATGGCCTCCAAAAATATGAAACCATTTTTGGCAGAGGTTTTAACCAAGACCAAAGGTGGTGAACATTTATGGAGGGCATTTCAGGTTCATTGGAAAAATTTTAGTAAACCCTAGTTGTTCCAGGGGGGTGCTGGGGGTTTCTGGCATCCCCATTTCAGGTTTCTGTGAAATGTAGCCATGATGCAACACTCTAATGCATGAACTAACTAGGATGTGACAACTTCTGCCGCTATAGCCAAGCCGCCAACGGCCGAGTCGCCGTTCAAGAGCCGCCCTCACGCCGCACCAGCCGCTACAGCCTCGCCTTCAATACTATGAGTCGCCGTTGGTCTCCGGATCACCCGACTCTGACTCCGCCTCGCCACCGCGTGCTCGCCGGGGCGTTTCCGAGCCGCCTGCAAGGTCTGGTTTGATCCGCCACTGCTGAGTCATCCGCCTGCCTCTGCTCTGCGACCTCACGCCGAGTCGGCCGCCGTCGAGTTGCGCCTGCAAGTCACCCTCGCCATGGCCATGGTGCACCTCCACGCCCGCAGTTGTACAACACCGCCTCGGCGCTTGGACGCATGCCCGTGCCGCCTCCGCGGTCGCGCCCGCCTGCTGGTTCACTACTGCAGGTCGCCGCTTTTCTACACCGTTACCGCGCCCTGCCGGTTTGCCGCTCGCATGCCTCCGGCCCTCTGCCGTGACTCGGAGCCGCCGTGAGCCGCCACCTGTTGCTCCGACTCTGCTGCAAATCAGCGCGGTCTCGAGTCCATCGATGAGCCGGCCTGCCGGACTGCATCTCTGACCCGTCACGCTAGACCGTTTCGGCGACGCACGTGCCTACGCCGGACACTTCCACTGCTCTTGCCTCGTTTGACCCTCGTTCTTGTGAGCCGCCGTTTCTTCTGCGGACAGTCACAATCAGGAGGTCCACGGACGTCCGATCACTTCAAGAATTCCAAAGGAGAGGAGAATAAAAATGTTTGATGCGGCCATTCATCTTTTTCCTCCTGCGACCTCTACTACAATCAACAGCGCCTTCCCTGCCATCACATGGCTAATCAGGATTGACTTGGTTAGTGGCGGGACAATTACTGACAGATGTGAATAAAAGCATTATGTGTTGGTAGTTAATCTACACAGATTACTACTCCTACTAAATGGCGAAGACCTCACGTGAAGTGTGAGGAAAAGGAGAAAACAAAAAGGCCTGGCTCCAACAGCACTGTTTCCTGTTGTGACCACGGGGTTTATCTACAGTTGCTACCACAGATCAGACAGCCCCCCGTCTGCTACCCGGCCGCAAACAGCCTTTTTTGTTGAAAAAGACAATAAGGACGGTGATAACAAGCAGTCCAAGTGCACCAGGATCATTATTCATCACAAAGGTGTTGCAGAAGGGGCGCGCGCTGACATCACTTTTGCACTAGCGCTTGTCCGTGCTGTGCTGCTCGATGGACACGTACGCGAGTCACCGCCCTGCTACATCAACACAACGCGATTGACTCGCCCGTCCGCTCCAGTTTAAACCACCGCGGCCGACTCATCGGTCTGTACCCGTGGCCGACTTGCCCGTGATGGCTTTCAGCTTCACCGTAATGATCATCAACTCCACGGTGATAATTAGTGACCTGACGTATCAGGTGAAATTCATCCAGTATATTTTATATTATATATTGCTTTCTTTAAAAGAGAAATTACTCTCGCTTGCGAGTTCTCTAGTGCAGGACATGTTATATCACTGAGGCGTTGAATGACTCATACCGGTTTATATCACGGTAAAATGTGGAGAATCTCAAGACAACTCCTCGAGTCGTCTTAAGACTCGGGGGCTACAATGACATGACTCGGGAACTCCGGGTCATTGGAGGGAATGATAACCCGGTTCCGGAGGACACCGCCATATTGATGAAAATTTAAAGGCTGTCAGAAAATTGTCGGTTCAAAATAAAGATTCCGGTTTAAAATCCGGTTCAAGAGACAGCTCTCTCCCGCAAAGCTTTGAAGCTCTCAAATCCGGTTCAAACATCCGGCTCAAGGTAAATTTGTCTCTTACAAAGCTTTTGAGCTCTCAAATCCGGTTCAAAGTTCCGGTTCAAAAAGAATTAATCTCTTGCAAGATTCGAGTTCTCAAAAAAAAATTAAAGGTTGCCAAAGAGAACTTGATGCCATGATGTGCGGTTCAAACATGGGTATCCTTCTTACGGCTTATCTTATTATGGTCATTTAGGGGCTTCCTGCTCATCGAGCATAGCTGTCGATACCCTCTTGATCGGCGTGATGCCAAAATTTATATAGTCACTTGGGGGCTTCCTGTTCAAACATAGGTCGTATTCGAACCAAAGAGAACATAGCTGTCGGTACCCTTTTGGTTGGCACACTACCAAACCCACTAGGGGGCTTCTTGATCGTATCCGAATCATAGCTCAACCCCTTTGGGTCTAACGTGGATCGTATTCGAATCAGCATCGTTAAACAACTCTCAAGGTTATTTGGGGGCTTCCTGTTCAAACATAGGTCATATTCGAACCAAAGAGAACATAGCTGTCGGTACCCTCTTGATCGGCAACGCCAAAGCCACTGGGGCTATATGATCGTATTCGAATGTTAGCTTAACCCCTTTGGAACGGTTTTCTGGTCGTATTCGAATCAAAAGCCTCAAAATTTTTGAAGTCTCTTTTTGCAAACAATTTTTTGGATTTTACTTGAAGATTTTTTGATCATATCTAAAGTGTATATGAGTGGTTTCTATTTAACCCGGCTTGATTTTCGATGATAAATCGCCAGCTTATGGCAATCATCATCTATGTGGAAGCATTGGCTTCTAAGGATTGGGTTATCGCTCTTACTGCACAGGTCATGTAAACCGGCAGTACAAATTCAATATCACAGTGGTTATATGTGAGATATTATGACCCGCCCTGCGGTAAACCGCCATGGGATCTTGTGATCTACTTGTGTGCAGGATAAGACTACATTTGGGTGGTTACCCGCCCTGGCTTTGACGTTAAGTCGCTAGGGCATATGTTGTTTAAACTCTGTGCAGGATTTACAGAGCTATGACTTACATAAATGATTAAGTTCAAGCCCATCATCAAAGATTGAAATTGGTGTCTCAAAAGGGTTATCAATTCTTGATTTTCTCAAAGGCTATAAGCCGGCGGGTTATAAAAATTCCGGTTTACAATGGAGGCATATTAAATCGCCATCGGGCAAGAGCCGCCGGGTATTTAAACTCCGGATTTACATATCAATAGATGAGGTATTCAAAGTCGCTTTGGCGCAATGGCTATTATTTTATCAATGGATATGATTTATTCTACAATGGAAGGAATAGTCCCGAGTCGCTGCAGGCTTACGACCCGGCACTTGGGGGCTACATTATTCAAATTGAGATTACATCAAATATACAAGTCCCATGTCACTGCGAGCATGCACCATGGCACTTGGGGGCTAATGCAAAGTCATTTTTACTGGCCTTTTTGAAGACCCGACTCATCACATCATAATGAGCCGGCCCTTGGGGGCTACCAATTGCTCCTGTCAACAATTCAAGGTACACAAGTTTTAAAACCATTATTTTGACAGGTCCACTGCTTAGTTGGTAAAAGCACAAAGCTCTTAATCTTGTGGACGTGGGTTCAAAGCCCCATGGTGGAGTTACATCATATGATGTTATTTTCAATGAAGCATGATCCACTACTGGAATTAGCTTATTTGCCGTCCGCCATCTCTTTGCCGTCCGCTGGCGGACGGCAAAGAAGGTCTTTGCCGTCAGCCACACGAAAACGGACGGCAAAGACGTGGCTGATGGCAAACAAGGTGTTTGCCATCAGCCAACTCTTTGCCGTCCGCTGGCTGACGGCAAAGAAACTATGCCGACCGCTAGCGGATGGCAAAGAGGTTGGTGGGTCCAGTTATTGTGTAACCAACCCAAGCCCAACAGCCCCACCTCTTTGCCGTCCGCAAGCGGATGGCAAAGAATGTTTACCGACCGTTGGCGGACGGCAAAGTGACGGGTACCTTAACGGCCGTCCCGCCCCCGTCCTCTGTCTCTTCTCTGCACTCGCTCTCGTTCCCTCCCCACCCACAACCACGCCGCCGCCGCCGACCCCGTCTGCCGTAGCCGGCCGCCCCGCCGCCACGCACCCCTCCCCTGTGGCGCCCCGACCTCCACC
>NC_057805.1:136665702-136774173 GCF_018294505.1 Triticum aestivum
CGGGCGTAGTCACACTCGATTCAAATGAAGTTGGAGAAACTGACACCCACCAGCCACCTGTGTGCGAAGCACGTCGGTAGAACCAGTGTCGCGTAATCGTACGTGTAATGTCGGTCCGGGCTGCTTCATCCAACAATACCGCCGAATCTAAGTATGACATGCTGGTAAGCAGTATGGATATTATCGCCCAAAACTCACTTGGTGTTCTACTCCGTGCATATAACATCTACAACATAAACCTGGCTCAGATGCCACTGTTGGGGAACGTAGTAATTTCACAAAATTTCCTACGCACACGCACGATCATGGTGATGCATAGCAACGAGAGGGGAGAGTGATGTCCACGTACCCTCGTAGACTATAAGCGGAAGCGTTATGACAACGCGGTTGATGTAGTCGTACGTCTTCATGATCGACCCGATCCTAGTACCTGAACGTACGTCACCTCCGTGAATCTGGCACAGTTCAGTGGTGACGTCCCACGAACTCACGATCCAGTAGAGTGTCAGGGAGAGCTTCGTCAGCATGACGGCGTGATGACGGTGATGATGAAGCTACTGGCGCAGGGCTTCGCCTAAGCACTATGACGATATGAGCGAGGTGGATTATGGTGGAGGGGGGCACCGCACATGGCTAAGAGATCAATGATCAACTTGTGTGTCTATGGGGTGCCCCCTCCCCCGTATATAAAGGAGTGGAGGAGGGGGAGGGCCGGCAATCTACTATGGCGTGCCTTGGGGAGTCCTACTCCCACCGGGAGTAGGATGCCCCCCTTCCAAGTAGTAGGAGTAGGAGAGAAGGAAGGGGAAGAGAGAAGAGAAGGAAGGAGGGAGCGCCGCCCCTCCCCCTAGTCCAATTCGGACTAGGCCTTGGGGGGGGGGCGAGGCCTGCCCTAGGCAGCCCTTCTCTCTCTTCCCTAAAGCCCAATAAGGCCCATATACTCCCCGGGGGGTTCCGGTAACCCCCCGATACTCCGGTTAATGCCCGAACTCACCCGGAACCATTCCGATGTCCAAACATAGTCATCCAATATATTGATCTTTATGTCTCGACCATTTTGAGACTCCTTGTCATGTCCGTGATCAAATCCGGAACTTCGAACAGCCATTGGTACATGAAAAACACATAAACTCATAATACAGATCGTCACCGAACGTTAAGCGTGCGGACCCTACGGGTTCGAGAACTATGTAGACATGACCGAGACACGTCTCCGATCAATAACCAATAGAGGAACCTGGATGCTCATATTGGCTCCCACATAGTCTACAAAATCTTTATCGGTCAAACCGCATAACAACATACGTTGTGCCCTTTGTCATCGGTATGTTACTTGCCCGGGATTCGATCGTCGGTATCTCAATACCTAGTTCAATCTCGTCACTGTAAAGTCTCTTTACTCATTCCGTAATGCATCATCCCGCAACTAACTCATTAGTCACAATGCTTGCAAGTCTTATAGTGATGTGCATTACCGAGAGGGCCCAGAGATACCTCTCCGATACACGGAGTGACAAATCCTAATCTCGATCTATGCCAACTCAACAAACACCATCGGAGACACCTGTAGAGCATCTTTAAAATCACCCAGTTACATTGTGACGTTTGATAGCGCACAAGGTATTCCTCCGGTATTCGGGAGTTGCATAATCTCATAGTCTGAGGAACATGTATAAGTCATGAAGAAAGCAGTAGTAATGAAACTATAACGATCATAATGCTAAGCTAACGAATGGGTCTTGTCCATCACATCATTCTCCTCATGATGTGATCCTGTTCATCAAATGACAACACATGTCTATGGTTAGGAAACATAACCAACTTTGATAAACGAGCTAGTCCAGTAGAGGCATATATACTAGGGACACTTTGTTTTGTCTATGTATTCACACATCTACTAAGTTTCCAGTTAATACAATTCCAGCATGAATAATAAACATTTATCATGAAATAAGGAAATAAATAATAACTTTATTATTTCCTCTAGGGCATATTTCCTTCAGCAGTGGCAAGAGCCTAAGCTTGGGGATGCCCAAGGCACCCCAAGGTAAAATTCAAGGACAACCAAAAGCCTAAGCTTGGGAATGCCCCGGAAGGCATCCCCTCTTTCATCTTCGTCTATCGGCAACTTTACTTGAGGCTATATTTTTATTCACCACATGATATGTGTTTTGCTTGGAGCGTCTTGTATGATTTGAGTCTTTGCTTTTTAGTTTACCACAATCATCATTGATGTACACACCTTTTGGAGAGACACACATGTATCAGAATTTATTAGAATACTCTATGTGCTTCACTTATATCTTTTGAGCTAGATAATTTTGCTCAAGTGCTTCACTTATATCTTTTTAGAGCACAGTGGTGGTTTTATTTTGTAGAAATAATTGATCTCTCATGCTTCACTTATATTATTTTGAGAGTCTTTTAGAACATCATGGTAATTTGCTTTGGTTATAAAATTAGTCCTAATATGATAGGCATCCAAGATGGGTATAATAAAAACTTTCATATAGAGTGCATTGAATACTATGAGAAGTTTTATACTTGATGATTGTTTTGAGATATGAAGATAGTAATATTAGAGTCGTGCTAGTTGAGTAATTATGGAATTGAGAAATACTTATGTTGAGGTTTGCAAGTCCCGTAGCATGCACGTATGGTAAACGTTGTGTGACAAATTTGAAGCATGAGGTGTTCTTTGATTGTCTTCCTTATGAGTGGCAGTCGGGGACGAGCGATGGTCTTTTCCTACCAATCTATCCCCATAGGAGCATGTGCGTAGTGCTTGGTTTGATGACTTGTAGATTTTTGCAATAAGTATGTGAGTTTATTATGACTAATGTTGAGTCCATGGATTATACACACTCTCACCCTTCCATCATTGCTAGCCTCTTCGGTACCGTGCATTGCCCCTTCTCAGCTTAAGAGTTGGTGCAAACTTCGCCGGTGCATCCAACCCCCATGATATGATACACTCAATCACTGTGACACCCCTGATTCGACCGTACACTAATCATGCACGCAAATGTGTACGACCAAGATCGGGGACTCACGGGAAGATATCACAACACGCAACATATAGAAGAGTAAAGAGTAGCAGTTTATAATTAACAAGCATGTTGTAACATTAACTCCCAAAGATCCTTCCTCGACTCCCTACGAGAAAGCAATCCCGGAGCCACATATCTCAAGTATCCATTTCTAGTTACAGTAGATCAGGATATAAGTGTGAACGTCCATTACCGTGGAAACGGTATTCGAATATATATCTTCCCTGCAGGGGTGCACCACATTACCCAACATGCTCGATCACTCTGGCCGGACACACCTTTCTGGGGTCAATGCCCGGCCTCGAAAGATCAACACGTTGCAACCCTACCTAGGCTCAGCAGAGAGGTCCCCGCCGGTCTACATCCTAAGTGCCCCGGGGTCTTGGGTCCATCGCCCGTTGCACTCCGGGTCGTTGTGTGCAGGGTGAATACCAGCGCCGCCTCAGATGGCCAGCACGATCCGACCGTGCCACAATGCTGAACTGGACGTCTCACAAAGCTTCGGCTGATACTACGACGTGGAGGCCCATATCTATTCTCGCGTGGTGGTTAGTGCGTAAAGGCCAAAGGACAACTCAGAACAAATACCCAAACCTGTTAGTGCATTGGAGGCTCGCGGAGACGAGCAGAGACTCACGATAATGTGACCCCGTCCCCCCGTCTCATGGAATTACGGCAAGGGGCCAGACTGCCCGGCCGTGCCACATAATAAACTCATGGGTGCTCCACGGGCCCGCCCGACTTTCACATCAACTCGTGGGTACCCCTCAGGGCCGACCCGACTTCAAAAGTGGTCTCAAGTAAGTCAAGGTAACCGTGTGTCCAAACATCACAGGGAAAACCCGAGGAACCACCCTCGGTGAATTCCACTCGATGTAAACATCAAGGTGAACGTAAGAGGAACCACCCTCGAGGTTCACACTTGAGGGGTTGCATGACAGAGCCATATCAGGAATGAAGGAGGAACCACCCTCGTTGACCACGACCGAATAGCTACATTACAGAGTTGTCATCGGGAGTGCGTTGTGAGGTCTCACCCTCGGCACTCGATAGTAGCTCTGTAGAGTCGAGCAACAAAAGGGGCGTGATGTTATGTGAGGTGTCAGGCTCTGGTCGTCGATCACGTTGATCGAGTCGTCGATGATGAAGCAGGGGCAACAAGGACAAGGTGGGGGTCACTGATGGATCTCTAACCAACCTATACTAAGCAGTTTAGGATAAGCAGGTAAGGTACAATGAGAAGGTTACAAAAGCAGGCTATGCATTAGAATAGGAGCAATCAATTACAGTAGCAAAATCTAATGCAAGCATGAGAGAATGGAATGGGCAATATCGGGATGATCAAAGGGGGGGGGGGTTGCTTGGAAGCTCCACTGAAAGGGAAGAAGGGTCGTCGTCGACGTAGTCGATCACAGTGGCATCAACAGCGGTCTTAGGTCTACCGGAGAGAAAAGGGGGAAGAAAGAATAAATACAGAGCAAACAGGTGCAATACTATGCATGGCAACATAATAAGTAGCACTAGGGGTGAACTAACACAAGGCTACGCGGTACCGGGGAAGGGGGGAACATCCGGGAAATTTCCCCGAAGTTTGGCATTTTCGGACAGATGAACGGAGGGGAAAGGTTGCATGTTCGCTATGCTAGGCACGTGTGGCAGATGAACGGGCTGCGTATTCAGATTCGTCTCCCCGTTCCAAGCAACTTTCATGTACAAAGTATTTTAATCCGAGCTACGGTTTATTTTAAAATAATTTTCAAAGGTTTAAACAATTTTCTAAAAATTACAGGATTTATTTTAATTCAAAAATATATTAAGTGTAATTGCTATGGGTACACAGAGAGTGTACCCAGAGATGTGAAAGTGTGGCTGACAATGGGGCCACACCGTTGAGTCAGCAGCTGACCCAGTCAACCTTATCCAAAAGAATAGTGTGCTAGGTCCACATGTCATAGACAGTAGTTTTAACTAGTGGATTATTTTAAACAGAGGGTTAATTAAGTGGTGGGGTCCATATGTCAGGGACAATAGTCATATTGGCCTAACTAATATGATTAGTGGGGGGGGGGTTAGGCCTATGTTCAATAACTGGCCGGCCGGCCCCACATGTCATAGGGCCAGCTCGGCCTCTCTGGCAGGGCACGCACGGGCACCGGGCGCCGGCGGCCAGGACCAGCAGCGGCCAGCGACGGCGAGCGCTGGTGACGGCGGTGGCTAGCAGCGGCAACAATAGCAGAGGAGCAGCGGCAGTAGCTGCAGTAGCTGGTGCGCGGACAAGCGGAGCCACGGGCGCGTCAACAGCCACGACGACCGCGACGAGGGCGCACGGCGACTGCAGCTCTGGTAAGAAGAATGGGCGTGCGGACGACGGCCTATGCCGGTGAATCGAGGAAGGGGAGAGGGGGAGGAGCCGCGGGAGCTCACAGGGGAGGTCAGGGCGCTGCCGGGGAGTGAGGAGCGCGGCGCCCGGACGCGGTCACGTGAACATGGCGGCGAGCAGAGGGTTCGAGGGGAAACGGATGGGAGGGCTCACCAGCCCTGTAGATGTGAAAAGGCATGCTCGGGGAGGGGCCGGAGTTGCGGTTCCGGCTACGGGGCGTGGAGGCGGCTGGTGGCAGCGTCGAGGGACCTTCCAGATCCAGGAATGGGGAGGAGGACGGGGACGGCGAGGTCCGGCGGTGAGGTGGCCTCGGCGAGGGGCGTTGGTGTGGTGGCAGGAACGGGGAGGCGTTCAGCGAGGTCCGGCGGGGTCGAACGGCGTCGGCGCCACCGGGGCAAAGACGATGGGGATCTCTCGATCCAGATCGAGGGAGCAAGAGGGAGAGGTGGATCGGAGGGAGTAGGGTGTAACGGGCTAGGGTTACTGGAGTGGGAGGGGATAAGGAGGGAACGGGGTGGGCCGGCCTATGGGGGTGGCCAGCGGGGTTGAGGCCTGGTGGGGAAAGGGGGGGTTCCTTTTCTCTAATTTTATTTCTTTTATTTTCTATTAAAATGATATCTACTGTTTTGGATGGAAACAAGGCATCAAATGATTTTTGTTGAAAGTGAAACTTAGCAAAATGGATCAGGAACAACATTGTGGTGTTGCCTAAAAAGTTTCAGGGCCAATGGAATTGTTCAAGCATTTTTAGAAATTGAAAAGGTCATTTAATAAGATGTTGGAACACTTTATAAATTTCCTAGGAATGTAGTAGTAAGTAAGTTGAAGTTGGTTTCAATAGGACAATGATCAGGGGAATTTGTAGGATTATTCAAACATTTTAGTTTTCATGTTTGACTAAATTTGAATTTGGACTCAAATTTGAACTTGGATTTGAATTATGTTTCGGATCAAATGAGGATTAGCAACAGTAAGAGTGATGACCTGGCACCCTTAAAAGTGGATTATTGTAGCTTGATTATCCGGGCGTCACAATCACACATAAACCTCCTTATATCTTCCTCCATACAGCCACCATACCTACCTATTATGGCATTTCCATAGCCATTGCGAGATATATTGCCATGCAACTTTCCACCGTTCCGTTTATCATGACACGCTTCATCATTGTTATATTGCCTTGCATGATCATGTAGTTGACATCGTATTTGTGGCAAGGCCACCATGCATAATTTTCCATACATGTCACTCTTGATTCATTGCCCATCCCGGTACACCGCCGGAGGCATTCATATGGAGTCATACTTTGTTCTAGTATCGAGTTGTAATCTTTGAGTTGTAAATAAATAGAAGTGTGATGATCATCCTTATTAGAGAATTGTTCCAAAAAAAGAGAAAGGCCAAATAAATAAATAAATAAGAAAGGCCAAATAAAATAAAATAAAAGGGACAATGCTACTATCCTTTTTCCACACTTGTGCTTCAAAGTAGCACCATGATCTTCATGATAGAGAGTTCTTATATTGTCACTTTCATATACTAGTGGGAATTTTGCATTATAGAACTTTGTCAAAACCTTTTTTTGACAAGTCTAGCTTTGTAGATAGTAACACTACTATCAGCGTCCGTCTTCCTCTTGAAGATCCATTTATTTTCTATGGCTTGCTGATCATCGGGCAAGTCAACCAAAGTCCACACTTTGTTCTCATACATGGATCCCATCTCAGATTTCAGGGCCACAAGCCATTTCGTGGAATCTGGGCTCATCGTCGCTTCCTCATAGTTCGTAGGTTCATCATGGTCAAGTAACATGACCTCCAGAATAGGATTACCGTACCACTCTGGTGCGGATCTCACTCTGGTTGACCTACGAGGTTCGGTAGTAACTTGATCTGAAGTTACATGATCATCATCATTAGCTTCCTCACTAATTGGTGTAGGAGTCACAGGAACAAATTTCTGTGATGAACTACTTTCCAATAAGGGAGCATGTACAGTTACCTCATCAAGTTCTACTTTCCTCCCACTCACTTCTTTCGCGAGAAACTCCTTCTCTTGAAAGGATCCATTATAAGCAACGAATATCTTGCCTTCGGATCTATGATAGAAGGTGTACCCAACTATCTCCTTTGGGTATCCTATGAAGACACATTTCTCCGATTTGGGTTTGAGCTTATCAGGATGAAACTTTTTCACATAAGCATCGCAACCCCAAATTTTAAGAAACGACAACTTTTGGTTTCTTGCCAAACCAAAGTTCATAAGGTGTCGTCTCAACGGATTTAGATGGTGCCCTATTTAACGTGAATGCAGCTGTCTCTAATGCATAACCCCCAAAACGATAGTGGTAAATCGGTAAGAGACATCATAGATTGCACCATATCTAATAAAGTACGGTTATGATGTTCGGACACACCATTACGCTGTGGTGTTCCAGGTGGCGTGAGTTGCGAAACTATTCCGCATTGTTTCAAATGTAGACCAAAATCATAACTCAAATATTCTCCTCCATGATCAGATCGTAGAAATTTTATTTTCTTGTTACGATGATTTTCAAGTTCACTCTGAAATTCTTTGAACTTTTCAAATGTTTCGGACTTATGTTTCATTAAGTAGATATACTCATATCTGCTTAAATCATCTGTGAAGGTGAGAAAATAATGATACCCGCCGCGAGCCTCAACATTCATTGGACCACATACATCAGTATGTATGATCTCCAACAAATCAGTTGCTCGCTCCATAGTTCCGGAGAACGGCATTTTAGTCATCTTGCCCATGAGGCATGGTTCGCAAGTACCAAGTGATTCATAATCAAGTGATTCCAAAAGTCCATCAGTATGGAGTTTCTTCATGCGCTTTACACCAATATGACCCAAACGGCAGTGCCACAAATAAGTTGCACTGTCATTATTAACTTTGCATCTTTTGGCTTCAATATTTATGAATATGGGTATCACTACGATCGAGATCCAACAAACCATTTTCATTAGGTGTGTGACCATAGAAGGTTTTATTCATGTAAATAGAACAACAATTATTATCTAACTTAAATGAATAACCGTATTGCAATAAACATGATCAAATCATATTCATGCTCAACGCAAACACCAAATAACACTTATTTAGGTTCAACACTAATCCCGAAAGTGTAGGGAGCGTGCGATGATGATCATATCAATCTTGGAACCACTTCCAACACACATCGTCACTTCACCCTTAACTAGTCTCTGTTCATTCTGCAACTCCTGTTTTGAGTTACTAGTCTTAGCAACTGAACCAGTATCAAATACGGAGGGGTTGCTATGAACACTAGTAAAATACACATCAATAATCTGTATATCAAATATACCTTTGTTCACTTTGCCATCTTTCTTATCCGCCAAATACTTGGGGAAGTTCCGCTTCCAGTGACCAGTCCCTTTGTAGTAGAAGCACTCAGTCTCAGGCTTAGGTACAGACTTGGGCTTCTTCACTTGAGTAGCAACTTGCTTGCCGTTCTTCTTGAAGTTCCCCTTCTTCCCTTTGTCCTTTTCTTGAAACTAGTGGTCTTGTCAACCATCAACAGTTGATGCTTTTCTTGATTTCTACCTTCGTCGATTTCAGCATCGCAAAGAGCTTAGGAATTATTTTCGTCATCCCTTGCATATTATAGTTCTTCACGATGTTCTATTAACTTGGTGATAGTGACTAGAGAATTCTTTCAATTACTATCTTATCTGGAAGATTAACTCCCACTTGATTCAAGCAATTGTAGTACCCAGACAATCTGAGCACATGCTCACTGGTTGAGCTATTCTCCTCCATCTTGTAGGCAAAGTACTGTCCGAGGTCGCACACCTCTCGACACGGGCATGTGTATGAAATACCAATTTCAACTCTTGGAACATCTTATATGCTCTGTGGCATTCAAAACATTTTTGAAGTCCTGGTTCTAAGCCGTAAAGCATGGAGCACTTAACTATCATAGTCATCATACTGAGCTTTTGTCAAAACGTTCATAACGTCTGCATCTACTCCTGCAATAGGTCTGTCACCTAGCGGTGCATCAAGGATATAATTCTTCTGTGCAGCAATGAGGATAAACCTCAGATCACGGATCCAATCCGCATCATTGCTACTAACATCTTTCAACTTAGTTTTCTCTAGGAACATATAAAAAATAAACAGGGAGCAACATCGCGAGCTATTGATTTACAACTTAGATATGCTAATACTACCAGGACTAAGTTCATGATAAATTAAAGTTCAATTAATCAAATTACTTAAGAACTCCCACTTAGATAGACATCCCTCTAATCATCTAAGTGATCACGTGATCCATATCAACTAAACCATGTCCGATCATCACGTGAGATGGAGTAGTTTTCAATGGTGAACATCACTATGTTGATCATATCTACTATATGATTCACGCTCGACCTTTCAGTCTAAGTGTTCCGAGGCCATATCTGCATATGCTAGGCTCGTCAAGTTTAACCTGAGTATTCTGCGTGTGCAAAACTGGCTTGCACCCGTTGTAGATGGACGTAGAGCTTATCACACCCGATCATCACGTGGTGTCTGGGCACGACGAACTTTGGCAACGGTGCATACTCAGGGAGAACACTTTTATCTTGAAATTTAGTGAGAGATCATCTTATAATGCTACCGTCAATCAAAGCAAAATAAGATGCATAAAAGATAAACATCACATGCAATCAATATAAGTGATATCATATGGCCATCATCATCTTGTGCTTGTGATCTCCATCTCCGAAGCACCGTCATGATCACCATCGTCACCAGCGCAACACCTTGATCTCCATCGTAGCATCGTTGTCGTCTCGCCAACTGTTGCTTCTACGACTATCGCTACCGCTTAGTGATAAAGTAAAGTAATTACAGGGCGATTGCATTGCATACAATAAAGCGACAACCATATGGCTCCTGCCAGTTGCCGATAACTCGGTTACACAACATGATCATCTCATAGAATAAAATATAGCATCATGCCTTGACCATATCACATCTCAACATGCACTGCAAAACAAGTTAGACATCCTCTACTTTGTTGTTGCAAGTTTTACATGGCTGCTACGGGCTGAGCAAGAACCGTTCTTACCTACGCATCAAAACCACAACGATAGTTCATCAAGTTAGTGCTGTTTTAACCTTATCAAGGACCGGGCGTAGCCACACTCGGTTCAACTAAAGTTGGAGAAACTGACACCCACCAACCACCTGTGTGCAAAGCACGTCGGTAGAACCAGTCTCGCGTAAGCGTACGCGTAATGTCTGTCCGGGCCGCTTCATCCAACAATACCGCCGAACCAAAGTGTGACATGCTGGTAAGCAGTATGACTTGTATCGCCCACATATTCATTTGTGTTCCACGTGTGCATATAACACCAACGCATAAAACCTGGCTCGGATGCCACTGTTGGGGAACGAATTAATTTCAAAAAAATTCCTACGCACACGCAAGATCATGGTGATGCATAGGAATGAGAGGGGAGAGTGTGTCCACGTATCCTCGTAGACCGAAAGCGGAAGCGTTAGCACAATGCGGTTGATGTAGTCGTATGTCTTCACGATCAGACCGATCAAGTACCGAACGAACGGCACCTCCGAGTTCTGCACACGTTCAACTCGATGACGTCCCTCGAACTCCGATCCAGCCGAGCTTTGAGGGAGAGTTTCGTCAGCACGATGGCGTGGTGACTATAATGATGTTGTACCAACGCAGGGCTTCGCCTAAGCACCGCTACGATATTATCGAGGTGGATTATGGTGGAGGGGGGCACCGCACACGGCTAAGAGGTCCAAGGGATCAATTGTTGTGTCTAGAGGTGCCCCCTCCTCTGTATATAAAGGGGGGAGGAGGAGAGGGCCAGCCAGGGGGAGAGGCGCGCCCAAGGGGGGGCAATCCTACTCCAAGTAGGTTTGGCCCCCCATTCCTATTCCAAGTAGGAGAAGGGGGAAGGAGGAGGTGGAGAGAAGGAAGGAGAAGGGGGGCGGCCGCCCCCTTCCCTTGCCCAATTCGGATTGGGCAAGGGGGGCCACGCGCCACCTCCTGGCATCCCTCTCTCCTTTCCACTAAAGCCCATAAGGCCCAATAGCTTCCCGGGGGGGGGGGTCCGGTAACCCCCGATACTCCGATAAATGTCTGAAACCTCCCGGAACCCTTCCGGTGTCTAAACATAGTCGTCCAATATATCGATCTTTACGTCTCGACCATTTTGAGACTCCTCGTCATGTCCGTGATCACATACGGGACTCCGAACTACCTTTGGTACATCAAAACACATAAACTCATAATATAACCGTCATCGAACTTTAAGCGTGCGGACTCTACGGGTTCGAGAACTATGTAGACATGACCGAGACACATCTCCGGTCAATAACCAATAGCGGAACCTAGATGCTCATATTGGCTCCCACATATTCTACAAAGATCTTTATTGGTCAAACCACATAACAACATACGTTGTTCCCTTTGTCATCGGTATGTTACTTGCCCGAGAATCGATCGTCGGTATCTCAATACCTAGTTCAATCTCGTTACCGGCAAGTCTCTTTACTCGTTCCGTAATACATCATCCCGCAACCAACTCATCAGTTGCAATGCTTGCAAGGCTTAGAGTGATGTGCATTACCGAGTGGGCCCAGAGATACCTCTCCGACAATCGGAGTGACAAATCCTAATCTCGAAATACGCCAACCCAACTAGTACCTTTGGAGACACCTGTAGAGCACCTTTATAATCACCTAGTTACGTTGTGACATTTGGTAGCACACAAAGTGTTCCTCCGGTAAACGGGAGTTGCATAATCTCATAGTCATTGGAACATGTATAAGTCATGAAGAAAGCAATAGCAGAATACTAAACGATCAAGTGCTAAGCTAACGGAATGGGTCAAGTCAATCACATCATTCTCCTAATGATGTGATCCCGTTAATCAAATGACAACTCATGTCAATGGCTAGGAAACATAACCATCTTTGATCAACGAGCTAGTCAAGTAGAGGCATACTAGTGACACTCTGTTTGTCTATGTATTCACACAAGTATTATGTTTCCGGTTAATACAATTCTAGCATGAATAATAAACATTTATCATGATATAAGGAAATAAATAATAACTTTATTATTGCCTCTAGGGCATATTTCCTTCAAGAAAGGGAAACGACACGTATTGTATTGTTGCCATCGACGATAAAAACATTGGGTTTATATCATATTGCTTGAGTTTATCCCTCTACATCATGTCATCTTGCCTAATGTATTACTCTGTTCTTATGTACTTAATTCTCTAGATGCATGCTGGATAGTGGTCAATGTGTGGAGTAATAGTAGTAGATGCAGAATCGTTTCGGTCTACTTGTCACAGACGTGATGCCTATGTTCATGATCATGCCTACATATTCTCATAACTATGCGCTTTTCTATCAATTGCTCGGTAGTAATTTGTTCACCCACCGTAATATATGCTATCTTGAGAGAAGCCACTAGTGAAACCTATGGCCCCCGGGTCTACTTTACATCATATAAGTTTCCAATCTATAATTCTAGTTTATTATTTTGCAATCTTTATTTTCCAATCTATACAACAAAAATACCAAAAATAATTATCTTATTATCTTTATCAGATCTCACTTTTGCAAGTGGCCGTGAAGGGATTGACAACCCCTTTATCGCGTTGGTTGCAAGGTTCTTGATTGTTTGTGCAGGTACTAGGCGATTTGTGTGTAGTCTCCAACTAGATTGATACCTTGGTTCTCAAAAACTGAGTGAAATACTTACGGTACTTTGCTGCATCACCCTTTCCTCTTCAAGAGAAAACCAACGCATGCTCAAGAGGTAGCAGCGTCCTCAACCATGGCTACCTCGCGCTCTCTCACCTCCAGCCGCTCAAGCTCCAAGGCTGCGCTCCAAGACCTCCAGCGCCAGCGCCTCCTCGCGTTCTTGGGCCTCCTTCTCATCGAAGGGTGCCTCACCCAGTGATGCTGCAAAAGCAGCCGTGCGCGCTTCGATCTGCGGCTCAAGGGCAGCGTTCGAAGCTTGAAGATCCCTCTCCCGCTCCTCGGTCGCCTCACGATGACAGTTGGCACCCTGGCTTCCTCTTGAGCACGAGCGCAAGCCTCGCGAGAGTCTGCGAGGGACACCGTGGCGGTCGCGCGGGCACGCTCATGCTGAAGATGCCCAAGGTTGATGGTGACCTTTAGTTGGCGCCACTCGTGCGCCAAGCGAAGGCCCTCCGTCTCAAGGCGGGTCTCGACATCAACAAGCTCTCCTCCAAGCCGACTTAGTGTGCCCATCGCCTACTGGAAAAGCTCATGACGGATGGCAATGTGCCCGCGCGCGAGCTCCAGTGCGCGGCCAAGCCCATCCTCCTTGCCTGGGGCAGCTGGAGAGGCGCGGAGTGGCTCGCCTGCCTCTGGCAGGGGCTGGAAGCCGGCGCCTTCCCGGCCGTTCTTCGGGCCTCGGCGAAGGCACTAGGTGACGCGGTCTCGCTGCTCGAAGATGAAGCCGACGCTGGAGGTTCCCAGTCACCGGTGATGACCAACAGGGAAGCCCTCGGCACGCCTCCTGCGACCCAGGACTGACCGTGAAGGAAGAATGCTAGGAGCTCAGGCTCACAACCCCCGAGCGACGCATACGCCTCGTGGACCGGCCCCGTGCCTCGCGCAGGTGCCCGATGTAGGGGGCTCGGAACAATGAGTGGACCATGGACCTCCGGAGGTTGCTTCGCAGGAGGTTTCGCCGCCGCAGCCGGAAGGGTCCTGAAGAACCAAGGCCAGGAAGGGACGCGACACGAAGAAAACCACAAAGATAAGGTACATACTCATCCACGGCTATGTACTTCCTCTGCTTCAGTGGCCGGTGGGCGTCACCGCTGCAGCTTGGAGGCCCCTTCCTCTTATGGAGCGTTTCAAGGTTCAGGCAAAGCGAGCCAGGGGTCAGGGCATAACCCTTGGCGACTGGGCAGCACGCCCCCACCTCCGGAGCCCTGGCCTGGGCTTCGGGGGCGGCGGCCTCAGGAGCATCAGGCCATACCAGCTCACCAGCCTCGGCCTCAGGAGCACAGGGCCCCACCAGTCCTCCAGCGGCCACCTAGGGGGTCTTCGACGGAGCCTCAGGAGCAGCCATCTCGGGAGCACCAGACGACACCCTCTCCCCAAGGGTTGCCCCAGGAGTACCAGGCGGCGCTCGCCCCCCTGCATCCTCATTTGGGGCGCGTGCCACAGGGTCAACAAGCACGGGAGCCACGAAGATGGGGTTCTCGCGAGGCCCCTCAAGGCCCCCTGGGCGTAGCCCCCACTCGTCAAAGAGGGGCATCTGCTTCATGAAGTCCACCTTGTTCGAGCAAAGCCACAAGAGGCACCCGTCCTCCGGAAGCGCAGCAGGCGCCGGGTCGCCTGTCAGGAGCCTGAGCATGGCGCGCAGGGTCTTGGAAGGAGGCGAAGGAACCTGGAGCCTTATGGGGTCCTTGGGGCCGGTGAAGGTCCATATTGGGTGAGAATGGCGCTGGAGCGGGGCGATGCACTGCCGGACGAACTCCCTGACCACCATCAGCGTAGTCACCCCGACCTTATTCAACTTGGCTAGCCTGGGCCAGACATGGGCAAGCCGACGTGGACGAGCTTCACGTGCCCCTAGCCGGAGTTGGGCACCGCCAGCATTCGTGGGAGCAGGAGTAGGGGGCTGAGCTTGCCGGCATCCACATACACCCACTGCTTCCGTAATCCCCTCACATCTGGACGGAGCGTGAAGTCAATGCCCAAGCCAGCCAGCACCGCCATGGCCTGGAAAGCCACGCATCCTGAGCGCTGGCGGGCGTCGACCAGGTGGAGCGAGAAGAAATGGCGAAACAAGGCAACGGAGGGAGCGATGCCCACCATAGCCTCGCACAAGAAGGCGAAGACAGCTAGGAGGATGATGGATTGGGGGTCCAGATGCAGCACCTCGATTTGGTAATGCGAGATTATGGCATTGAAGAAATCAGAGAAAGGGGGAATCAGGCCAGCCAAGAGAGCATGAAGATGGATGGGGATCTCTGTGGCTTCCATGTCAACCATGGCCCAGGAGGCATGCCAAGCCGTCGTCGCCTTCCAATCATTGGAATCGGCAGCAAGGGCCGGTCGGACCTTGTCCAAACCCTCCTGATTGATCACCATTGACGGGAATAGAGCGGGCTTCAAGACCGGCTGGTATTCGACGGGAGCGCATGCTTTCCCCTTCTTCTTCAACCTCGGGGCCATGGTGGCAAGGGAAGAATTGGCATCGGCACCAGATCCGGGATAAGGGTTGCGAGCTCGCACGAGAGAGGAGGAGCCAAGGGCGAGCACAACAGGCCATGACGGGAAAGTTGCGCTAGCAACAAGCGGCCGCCAAGACAAGCAGTTATCGAGGCTGTGTCGGAAAGTGGGGGCGCCCATGTCCCATCAAGCACCACACGTCGATCGAGACCGCAAGCGGTTGGGGCCCACGGTGCTCCACACTTTTCCTTTGGCTTCGCCCCAAAGCCAAGTCCGAGCGCGCCTTTGGCCCGGGGGCTACTGTCGGCGTTCTGGGAATGGGGTTACCCAGACTTGCCTGCCTGCGGCTCATGGCGTTGCTCCATCGATGGCCTCGCACGACCCACCTTCAGCATTGACAACTCAAGACTCTCGTGAGGGGCCAAGCCTCGCGAGGCGGACAACACCAAGACCTCCAGCAGGAGTGGCCTCCTCATGCTGGCTCTAGAGGAGCGGAGACTCCTATGCAAGCTTCACCTCGTGAGGCTCGGATGACGTGAGCCATGACGACCAAGGCCAGGTGGGCGCCAGCGGGCGCAGGGCAGCAGTCGCCTCTTTGGTGCTAAGGAGGCAAGCGTAGGCGCGGAGTCCCAAGGAATCAGCCAATGGTTTCCATTCTCGTGCAACAAGACCAAGACCGCCAGGATGGTAAGATGGAGGTCATTGCCGAGCCCACCACGATGTGATGACCAGAAGCTTTGCAGGCGAAGACTACTTTTGTCAGGATAAGATGTGCTAGTTGTCTCCCTTTGAATTTGGCCATTGTGGGATCCCTTCCCGCGTTCATTTGGGATGAGGACCAAGGCTACTATAAATAGGGCAGCACCACCATTGTAGAAGGGATCAGATCCTAGAGGTCATCCTCTCCCCCACCAGTTCAAGAACACACCTCCTGAGGTTGTTCTCCCACTGTACTAGTTCATCCTCAGCCCCTCGAGGCCAATCCACTACAAAGCAGGAGTAGGGTTTTACACTGCAAGGTGGCCCGAACCTGGGTAAACTATTGTGTCCCATTTCCTTCATGTTCATCGAGCTAGGCCCTGATATTGGCGAGTAGGCGGGCTGGGGAGGTTGAGGTCTTTGCATGCACCCCAGAGTTCAAATCTATCCAGGGTCTGCGGAGCCCGAAATCCAAGAAATTGGATCATGGAACTACAACCGATTGAAATTGGAATTTCATCATAAGTTTTATCCTATGCATCTGGTTCATCGTAATTGGAATTATATATATAATTTTTGGCCTCGTGAAGTGGAAAGTATCGCTCAAGGTTGGGGGAGTCTTCAGTCAATGTTATATTCATGCCCCAATCATGAGCTCTCAAGAGAAATTATTATTCAGAATTTTTACGCTCAGCTTTCTCATAATGATCGATCCATGCTCGAGACTTCTTGGACTGTTTTTTTATAAAAAAGACCATTGAATTCAAATGGGATTTATTGGAAAGAATTAAACGCAACTCTGAAGATTGGGAACTCGACGAAGGTAAGGAGTCAGGTATAAACCTTAAGTTTGATTCTGTTAAATCTTTTATGGATACCGATGCTTTTCATGATTTTAGCACTAAATATGGACTTGACTCTGAGATACTAGCTTCTTTCTAACAATCTTTTGCTACTCATGTTGATCTCCCTAAGGATAAGTGGCTTAATATCATCCTCCCATTGAAGTGAAAGTAGTAGAACCTACTAAAGTTGAAGAAGAAACTATTACTTATAATGTTGATCCTATTATTCCTACTGCTTATATTGAGAAACCACCTTTTCCTGTTAGAATAAAGGATCATGCTAAAGCTTCAACTGTGGTTCACAAGAGTTATACTAGAACACCTACACCGCCTGAAAAAATTAAAGTTGAACCTAGTATTGCTATGGTTAAATATCTCTTGGATGATAATATTGATGAGCATGTTATATATTTCTGTGATGAAGCTGCTAGGATTGCTAAACCCGATATTAAAGATAAGCATAGACCCGTTGTGCCATGCCTGTTGTTTCTTTTAAAATTGGAGATCCTTGTTATCATGGCTTATGTGATGTGGGTGCTAGCGTGAGTGCAATTTCTTATAGCTTATATCCAGAAATTATGAATGATATTGCACCTGCTGAGATAGAAGATATTGATGTTAGTATTAAGCTTGCCAATAGAGATACTATATCACCAATTGGGTTTGTTAGAGATGTTGAAGTCTTGTGTGGGAAAATAAAATACCCTACTGATTTTCTTGTTCTTGCTTCCCCACAAGATGATTTTTGTCCCATTATATTTGGTAGACCTTTCTTGAATATTGTTAATGCTAAGATAGACTACGAGAAAGATATTGTTACTGTTGGTCTAGGGGATATGTCTCATGATTTTAATTTCTCCAAATTTCGTAGACAACCCCATGATAAAGAACTGCCTAGTAAGGATGAAATTATTGGTCTTGCTTCTATTGCCGCGCCTCCTACTGATCCTTTAGAACAATATTTGCTAGACCATGAAAATGATATGTTTATGAATGAAAGAAGGGAAATAGATGAAATATTCTTTAATCAAGGGCCTGTTTTGAAACACAATTTGCCTGTTAAAATCCTTGGGGATCCTCCTCCACCCAAGGGTGATCCTGTGTTAGAGCTTAAACAATTACCTGATACTCTGAAATATGCTTATCTTGATGAAAAGAAGTTATATCCTGTTATTATTAGTCCTAACCTTTCAGAGCATGAAGAAAAGAAATTACTGAAACTCTGAAGAAGCACCGTGCCGCTATTGGATATACTCTTGATGATCTTAAGGGCATTAGTCCCACTCTATGTCAGTACAAAATTAATTTGGAGCATGACGCTAAACCAGTTGTTGATCATCAGCGACAGTTGAATCCTAAAATGAAAGAAGTGGTAAGGAATGAAATACTAAAGCTTCTGGAGGCAGGTATAATTTATCCTATTGCTGATAGTAGATGGGTAAGTCCTGTTCATTCTATCCCTAAGAAGGGAGGTATTACTGTTGTTCCTAATGATAAGAATGAATTGATTCCACAAAGAATTGTTACAGGTTACACTACAAAAAAAAGACACATTCGTGACATTTTGGGCCGAACGAAATTTTTTTCTGTCATACATATGACACTTCTATGATGATAATTGTGACAAAACCCGGTATCATCATAGATGTGGTGGGCTCCTACTTCTATGACAAAAAATCATGACAGAAAATGGGCTTTTCGTCCTGGGCGGCCCGGAGACGCAGCTGCACGACATTCTTTGGGCCGTCCATGACGGAAAAAACCATGGTAGAAGCGAGGGCGAGGAACATTTCGAGGAGTTCCCGGTTACGGTGGGAGGTCGAGGGCCGAGCGATGCGCGTTTCTCTCGTACACATACGCGTGTGTGTGCGAGGCGTTGGCTCTAACTGAACCCGAGCGAGGTGTTGGGCTCTAACTGAACCCGAGCAATTGCACTGCAGGCTACGCGTTACTGAACCCGAGCGATCGATCGATGGCTGTTAACTGAACCCGATCGAGCGATTCCTTCGCTACTACTGCTAACTGAAGCTGATCGATGCTGCCTCTGGGATGAACAGTGAGCGTTGCGAGGGGGGGTTTGGATGAACAGTGAGCGGTGGCGTTGCCTCTGGATGAACAGGACCCCGTGGTGTGGTGGAGGGCTGGATGAACAGTAGACGGTGGAGGGGTGCCCATGGAGGGGTGGTTGAACAGGACCCCGTGGTGTGGAGGGATGGATGAACAGTAGACGGTGGAGGGGTGCCCGTGGAGGGGTGGTTGAACAGTAGTCGGTGGAGTAGCGCGCGGTGGAGGCTGGATGAACAAGAGCCCGTGGAGGCTGGAGGAGGTCGACGGTAGCCCGTGGAGGCTGGAGGAGGTCGACGGTGGAGATGAACAGTATCCCGTGGAGTCCCGTTTTGCGGTACGCCACACCCCTCCCGATGAACAGGACCCCCGTTTCGACCGTAGGAGGTCCGTTTCGTCCGTTTTGCGGTACGCCACACCCCTCCCGATCAACAGGACCCCCGTTTCGACCGTAGGAGGTCCGTTTCGTCCGTTTTGCGGCACGCCACACCCCTCCCGATCAACAGGACCCCCGTTTCGACCGTAGGAGGTCCGTTTCCTCCGTTTTGCGGTACGCCACACCCCTCCCGATCAACAGGACCCCGTTCCGAACGTAGGAGGTCCGTTTCCTTCGTTGTGCGGTACGCCAGGCCTCGTTTCCATCGCCTGTTCCGTCCAAGCCCTCCCAATGAACACGACCACGCATTCCGTTCCGACCTAGCCGGTTGGCTCCCACGCGTTCCGTTGCCTCCCGATGAACACGACGCATTCCGTTGCCTCCCCATGAACACGACGCATTCCATTGCCTCCCCATGAACACGACGACGACGCTGTTTCTCCGTTCCGACCCAGCCATGTACACGAGCCCTGGCCGTACGTATGCGCGAGTAGGCGTTCGAGACCCCGCCCGTATGTACACATACGTGGCCGTATTTTCTTTCTTGCACCCTGGCCACTGTACGTACGTGTACATGCTACGTGCGTGCCTCTACTACGACACATACGCGCCTCTACTACGACACGTGCGCGCCTCTACATCCACTAGTATATATGTACGTACACGTTCGCAAGCAGAATGACAACGCTACGTACGCTTCGACCAGGTGGGTACCGACTGTCACGCACTTCCTTGCCTGCGAAGATGTAGCTGGTGGGTCCCAGCAGTCAGGGGGGCGAATCATTTTTTTTGCCCGGACGCACTTCCTTGCGTGCGAAGATGTAGCTGGTGGGTCCCAGCAGTCAGGGGCAAACGTTTTTTTCACGAAATACGGTGGCCCGTCCTGTGGGTCCCCGCTGTCAGATGGAGGAATAATTATTTTGCACGTAATAAGGAGGCACTTCCTTGCTGCGGCCCTGGACCCAGCTGTCAGCCTCTCCACGTACAGTCCACGTCCGATGGAAGCCGTTCCTTGACCACGTTGACCACGCCGCGGCGAGAGCACTAGGGCAATGGACGATGGCGAGGCCTAGGAAGGGGACGACGCGGAGCCGGGGAAGACGCGGCAGTGGATGCCCACGCGTAGAGGAGTACGAGGGTTCACTGGTTCGCTGCGGTGTGAGGCTGCCGTCGCCGCAAAATAACAGGGGGTGTGGGTGAGTAGAGGGATGGCCTGGCGAGCGGTGGGACTAGTAGGGGGCGGTGAGGCCTCCGCCGCATCGCAGCCGGCCACGGGAGGCAGGAGCACGAGGCACGACCGGCGTTGGTTTGGGCGGCTGGAGCAAGAAGACCAGAGGTTGAAGAAGCACTACGGCCATTGGATGGACATTGTTTGGTCACTGGAGCTAGAATCATGCATATTGACTAAGTTGACAAAGCCCTCCGTCCCCGTCAACTTAGTAGGCCCACAAGTCAGCCTGCCACTATACTGGGTCCCAGCTAACAGGGGGAGTATTCATTTTTTTTGTGCGTATTAAGGAGGCACTTCCTTGCGTGCGAAGATATAGCTGGTGGGTCCGAGCTGTCAGCGGCGGTAACGTTTTTTTCGTGAAATATAGAGGCCCTTTCGGTGGGTCCCTGATGTCAGGTGGAGGAATCATTATTTTGCGCGTAATAAGGAGGCATTTCCTTGCGTGCGGCCGTGGACCCAGCTGTCGGCCTCTCCACGTACAGTCCACTTCAGATGCATGTCGGTCGTTGACCACGTTGACCAGGCCGCGCCGAGAGCACCAGGGCGGTGGACGACGGCGAGGCCTAGGAAGGGAACGACACGGAGGCAGGGAAGACTCGGCAGTTGTTTCCCACGCGGAGGGGAGTACGACTGTACGAGGGTTTACTGGTTCGTCTGCCGTCGCCGGAGAATAACAGCAGGTGTGGGTGAGTAGAGGGATGGCTAGGCCAGCGATGGGAGTACGGTGGGGCGGTGAGGCCTGCGCAGCAGCAGAGCCGGCCGCGGGGAGGAGGGAGCAGGCAGTCCCGCCGGCGCTTGTTTGAGCGGCTGGAGCAGGAAGAGCAGAGATTGAAGAAGCACGACGGCCGTTGGATGGCCATCCAACAGTCACTGCTTGTGCGTCAACCTTTTTTTAGGAAAGCCTCAAATCTGTGGAAAACAGCATACAGCCCATCTGCCATTATTTCTAATAATTTACAGCCCATTTGCTAATTATTAAGGTTTTTTTGGAGCCCATATTCTTTTTGTTAGCATTACAGCCCATATTGTGGCCACGGTTAAAAAATTATACGAAATTTTGCATATTTCGGTGCGGTCCGAACTGTTTTTAATCCCGAAATTTCGACTCACATTCAAACTGATTTTAAAAATAAATGTATATCAATATAAAATCCAACAAATTCTCCACGCATAAAAATTAATGTAATTTAAAATCTCGAAATGAAAAAAAGATATTTGAAACTAATTGCCGGTTTGATGTGTTTTAAAAATGTACAGCCCATTTCTCATTACTGATGGGCCATTTTCTCGGCCAGCCGAATGAAAGCTCTCCTCGTCTTGAAAGATTTGCAGCCCAACAGGCCTGACAAAGCGACTTACTTGGCAAATCACAAAAAAACTGGGCTGTGGCCGTGGACCCAGCTGTCAGCCTCTCCACGTACAGTACTCTTCCGATGGAAGTCGTTCCTTGACCACGTTGACCACGCCGCGCGGAGAGCACCACGGCGGTGGACGACGGCGAGGCCTAGGAAGGGGACGACGCGGAGCCGGGGAAGACGCGGCAGTGGAAGCCCGCGCGGAGAGGAGTACGAGGGTTCACTGGTTCGGCTGCGGTGTGAGGCTGCCGTCGCCGCAGGGCCTGGCCAGCAGTGGGAAAAGTAGGGGGCGGTGAGGTCTCCGCGGCAGCACAACCGGCCACGGGAGGCAGGAGCATGCGGCACGACCGGCGCTGCTTTGGGCGGCTGGAGCAAGAAGACCAGAGGTTGAAGAAGCACTACGGCCGTTGGATGGACATCGTACGGTCACTGGAGCTAGAATCGTTCATATTGACTAAGTTGACAAAGCCCTTCGTCCCCGTCAACTTAGTAGGCCCACAAGTCAGCCTCCCACCAAGGTGGGTCCCAGCTAGCCGGGGGAGTATTCATTTTTTTGTGCGTAATAAGGAGGCACTTCCGGTGGGTCCGAGCTGACAGCGGGGGAACGTTTTTTTCGCGAAATACGGTGGCCCGTCAAGTGGGTCCCAGCAGTCAGGGGGCAAACGTTTTTTTTCGCAAAATACGGTGGCCCGTCCAGTGGGTCCCTGCTGTCAGTTGGAGGAATCATTATTTTCCGCGTAATAAGGAGGCACTTACTTGCTGCGGCCGTGGACCCAGCTGAGACTCTCCACGTACAGTATACTTCCGATGGAAGTCGTTCCTTGACCACGTTGACCTTGCCGCGTTCCGTTGCATGCATGCGTCCATGGGCGTGGTGCGTCCCCACTCAGCCTCTCACGTACAGTCATCTTCCGATGACTCTCGGTTGTTGACCACGTTGACCACACCGTGCCGAGCGCACCCAGACTGGAACGACCCGGAGATGGGGAAGACGGGGCAGTGGAGTCGCAGATGGAGAGGAGTGGGAAACTTCACTGGTTCGGGTGCGCGGCAGCACAGCCGCGGTGCCGCCCACGGGAGAGAGGAGCAAGAAAGGAGGTTGAAGAAGTCCAGCTGCTAGAATCATTTGTTGATTAAGTTGACAAAGCCGTGCGTACACGTCCGCTTAGTAGGCCCACAAGTCAGTCACCAAATCTGACGGGTCCCAGCTGTCAACGGGATGAATAATTTTTTCGCAAAACAAGGAGGCACTTCCTTCCGTGCGAAGATACAGCTGGTGGGTCCCAGCTGTCAGGTGGAGGAAACATTTTTTCAGCTTAATAAGGAGGAACTTTCCTTGCGTGCGACCATGGACCTCGTGGGTCACAGCCGTCAGGCTCTCCACGTACAGTCCTCTTCCGATGACTCTCGTTTGTTGACCACGCCGCACCGAACGCAGCGAGGCGGTGGACGACGGCGAGGCCCCGGACGGGAACGACTCGGAGATGGGAAAACGCGGCAGTGGAGTCGCAGATTGAGAGGAGGAGAAGGGTTATAACTGGTTCTGTTGCGGCGTGGGGTTGTAGTCTGTGGAGAATAACAGGAGGTGTCGAGGGGTGGAGGGATAGCCTGGCCGGCGGTGGGGTAGCGCTTCGCAGCGATGCGTGCTAAGCAGAGCCGCTAGCCGCCGGAGGCCGGACCAGGCGGTCCCGGCGACGCTGGAGGAAGAAGACGAGAGATTGAAGGTGCATGCCGGCCGTTGGATATAAATCCAATGGCTGTGGATGACACAATCATTTGTTGACCAAGTTGACAACGCCCTGCGTAGGCTTCGACCTATTGGCCCACATGTCAGCCTGCAAAAATGTGGCATATATTTAACCCATGTTTTCTAGAATGTACAGTCCATTTGCTGGGCTGGGTGAACAAATAATTTCGCGTCAATCAGGCCCATTTATATTTTCTAAGAAATCCCAGCCCATTTGCACTTCCTTGAAATACACGTATTAGGTGGGCTCGTTATATATATAATGTTATGTTAGAAGGAGCAATTAATATCAAAGAATAAACCGGAGAGGCACATTTATATATATATAATTAAGAAATTAGCGAGTTATTGCTCAAAATAAAAATGAGCGCGTTATTATTAAATTGGTCCTTAAAATCTTCGCAAGCTTTTGTACGCAATCACCAGGATTTTCCTTGCCTGTGAGTCAAAAACAACCAGGATTTTCCTTGCCAACTTCCGTTAAACATTTACTTTTATAAGTTAATAACACGTGGGATGTTTTTATAATGTATATATAAGTCTCTATAAAATATACGATAATAGTAATAATATAAATATATATAATGTGGTTAGAAGGGAAAACATAAATTGGACACAACATTACTTTTATAAGAGACCTGCGTTTTATACCCCACAGTAGGCATACTAACAAGTTCACACACAAATACAACAGAAAAGGTAAACATTCATATCAAACTCAGGTTCACAGGACACGTTCATATTCATAGCCAACATTCACTATCAACAACTCAAAAGATTCATATATACACAAGCTCAGCATATCTATGCATCCAAATGATTGATAGATCACACGACAATATTCATACATAATTCACAAAAAGATTCAGATATACACATGTTCAGTATGTTTATGCATCCAAATGATTGAGATCACAGCCAATATGATCCATGGACGAACTTTAATTACCTAGGGTACAGACTGGTAAATGGTGTTCAATCGGAGGTACTTCTTGCTAAAATTAGTTCTTGTACGAGTAAACTTTCGAGTACATAAGAGGCAGCACAGACAATCTGAACTTTGCTTGTAGGTTTATCCTCAAATAGTGGCCTCGTGCCGAGGGAGGTTTGAGCAACTTGGCCACTACTTTCATCCAACTAGTTTACTGGCTCATCTTGGTCCTGTATCTCGCCAAAATTCTACATTGCAGACGAGAAAGGAGGCGGTTGAGAAAATGAACCACCCAAATTTTTTGTGCAGTTCAACTGAAATGGAGCATCCTTGGCGTGCAGACTGATTAAGTGCCAGATGAATATACGCGTCAACCAACTTGTCTGGAATCTTTAGACTCCATGCCATATAGTTCGCTACCATATGTGCCGATAACCAAAAGGCACAAGTTGGGACCAAAGACTGGACTGCGTTTTTCTGGGCTATGCACCAAGCAATATTTTTGGCGTTCACTCTCCTAATACTTGGAGTTTGACAATTGGTTGACGCCGGTTGATACTCGAATGAATATAGGCACTTCTTGTCAACATCGATGCTTGTCTGAGTGAACTTTGGAGTACATAGCAGCAGCATAAGTACCTGTCCATCTGATCATTTTGTGCAGTTCTACTGAAATCACCCGATGTAATGATTTGCCTGCGAGTTCAGGCTCCAAATTACTCCTTTATGAAATCGGCAAACAGTAGCACAATACCAAATTACCAATACATATGACAGGCACAATAATCAGGATAAAGACCAGTACCAACCTGTGTGAGGTAGCATATCAATTACTATTTCCTTTGACTGGAAGCCGAGATAAGCCAAGCGACTGACAGCAAAGGAAGAAAGCAAGCGGAGATTAGCGACTGACAGGAAAGGACGGAAGCTGTCGAGGCAATGAAGCACCCAAAGTTTTTGTGCAGTTCCACCAAAATCGAGCATCCCTGTTGGCACATATATTGAGAGAGTGAGATTACTGTAATAGTGGGACTAGTTGATGAAACATACACTAACAAATAGAAGCACCCTCATTATCTTAATGGGTAAAGTTAGCAACATAGTAGTCTTGCTTAAAGAGAGGTATTAGTTTATTTAATCAGTGCCAATTAGCTCAACTCAACACTCAAAGCATTGCCATTTATCATAGGTTGCAAAACTTTAACGTGCAAAGATAAAGGAGTTTCTCATGACAGTAGCACGATACAAATAGAGATGACAGCAAACTAATATGGATGAAGGCCTTAGGCCCGTACCAACCTGAGAAAAAAAGCTTATTCATGTAGTCCCATAAGAGATGATAAAGCACTCACTGGAATCACACAATAGTATATATTTTTGTGCACTTCAAATGTATGGTTGAAATCACTCTTGTTTACCAGTGCTGAGATTATATCGAAAGATTATCAAGAACTTCCAGCAGAGTTAAAGCACTGGCTGGGATACAGTTCATTGTATTGTCTTGTGTAGTTCCACTAAAATGTATGATTGGCACAACATGATCCCTGTTTGCACAAGTAGGAACAAGGTGAAACCTTCATTAGCTTAGTGAGAAAGGATAGGAAGACATTAGCATATTACTCAAACAGTAGCATCAAATTCATGATGGACAATACGCAAAACATTGCCTCATTGAACCAATGGCAATAAATTGACATGCAAAACAATAGCACTATTATGTCATGACACTAATAATATTCCCTCCCTGCTCCACCACATGATTCACCTCCATAGACAAACATACACACGTACATGATTCAGCATAGGGTCCTACTAAAGATTTGTTTAACTCCAACAGGAAAATTAGGCAGTAATAAATTAGTGGTACTTAAGTACTCCTAATTAATTAAGTGAGACAGCAGAAGTGGAAGGGCTCCCTGGAGGATCGTCTCACATGTAAGGTAGTCGTTGCCGGAGCCCTTGAATGGCCTCGACTGAGGCCTCTGGCTTCAGCAAGATCGCCTTGGCACTGTTTATTCTTCTTCTTCTTCCTCTTCATGCTCTGTTTCTCTTTCTCCTCACCAGTTGGTGAAACCAAGTACATGATTGGCCTTCTAATTCAGAATTGGTTTTGTCAGTGAGGGAGTACAAGTGTACTAGTAAAAAACAGCATTATTTTCTCATGGCAGTCGGAAAATAGAGATGAACACATGCATTAAATATCATTCTTACCTAAAGGAAGGTTATGGCGCCAATATGGATGATGAGGATTGGAACACAGATCTCCCTTTGTGCAGTTCCACCAAAATGAACCAACTGTTCCATTCTGACATTCCAGTTAAACAGCACAAAAGTCACTTCTTTTAAGAAGAGTTTTGTGCAGTGCACCAAAAGGTCACAACAGCAACCAGGTGAATTGGATATCCCTGTTTGCACAAAAAGGCACAGAGGAAACAGTCAGAGTCTCAAACAATTACAGGCAAAAACATTTGGCTAAACTTGTCATGGCTTATAACAGTGGCATGGCTTCATTTTTACCAGGGACATTAGATTAAGAACAGCTAAGGCTGCGTTCGGTTCACAGGTTTGGTGCAGGATTTTCGTAGGAACACAATTCCTACGGTATTCTTTCCCTTCCAACCGTTCGGAACACGGGAAAGGTGAATAGTGTTTCATAGGAAAGCTGGTCTGGTAGTACTGATTCCATAGGATTAGAAACATCCACGCGCTGCTCATTTTTTGGGCGGAAGCCCGAGGCAGGCGCTCGCTGCCATGCGTTAGACAGGTTGCTGTGCTGTGTTGCCGGAATAAAAAAATCAACCTATGTGTGGTACGTGAGGTGAGGACAAGAGTAGTCACTGTGCAGCTGAATAAACAAATAGCATCTCATACTGCCAAGCATGCTACTCTAAAAAAACAAATCTGTACATTTCGTAGTCCATCCGAACACATTCTCTTGAGAGTTTCCTCCGGTTCGCTGTTCCATAGTTTTATACCTACATTCCTTTCCTATTCCTCTATTTTCATCAAGACCTATGTTTTCTGCCCCTTTATTCCGAACGGAGCCTAAATATTTGGTATAAGGGCATGGGACAGTGGGTGCACCAGCAGTCCAGCACCATGTACGTAAACAGGGGCATAAAGTGGTGATTCATAGTTTGTTGCCCCGAGAAACAAACATCCAAGAAACATATCTGGGTTGGTCCCATTTTTGTTCACTCTAGCCACCTACTCCTATGTGTGGATAGCAAATCTAGTCCTGGTCATACCACTGTGTACAGCGTTACCCCTATATTTCCCTTTTCGACCAAGAGACCGGTTGGATGACCAGTCTGTACTACTTTCACCCCCTTTCCTTCCTGTTTGTACCAAGTCCGATGTACATACTAAATTCCCCCACCCCCACTTTATTTCTTGTTTGAACCAAGTACTCCCTCCGTCCGGAATTACTTGTCATCAAAATGGATGTGTCTAGAACTAAAATACATCTAGATACATCCATTTCAATGACAAGTATTTTCGGACGGAGGGAGTACAAGATTCGACTCCATGAAGTAGCTTTACCTCTAACAATAGAAGAAAAAAATGTGACGTTGGACCATCCGATCGAGAGGGGCTGAGAGGTAGAAAATGATGCACATGCAGCGACGTAGCGAGCTGGGGAAGTAGAGCTAAGGCGGTTTCGAACGAAGATATACCTGAAGGTCGTCGGGATGTGGATAGGTGGGCGGCGGGAGGCCGGATCCGCCCACAGGCAACGACGAAGGGATCGGAGGACCTCCCGCGCCGGCGCTCGGCCAGAGATAACGGTGCGGCCGGCAGTGGGTCTCCTCCCTCGCTGTCGACGACGGCCTAAACGCTGCCCCTCCTCCCCTTCACCGGCGGAGGGGGATACGTCCGGATCTGTAACCAGCGGTGAGGATAGAAAGCCAGTGTTTTTTGAAGGGAGAAAGACAGTGTTACTACCCCTATCTTGTTTAGATCTGGAGAGGATGAGAGTGTGTGAATAGAGCAACCCTAGCAAGCAAGCGCGGAGGCTCCGGCCTATATATACGTAGTGGGGTAGTTTTCCTTTTTCACTCCATCAAAACAATCGTTTAAAATTGTGTACTACTACATGCCAGGTCGCGGTTTTTTTAGTTGTTGATTGTTTTTTGAGATAGCTACCCGCTTGTTCCAAGTGGTGTTACGGTGTGCCAGGTCGCACTTTGTATCGTTCAAGTCTGGTACTACAAGTCCCTCCATTAAATGAACAACCACCCCCTCGTAAAAATTGTGAACAAGCCCACGGCTAAAATTAGCGGAAACGTGGGTTGCCCCAACATGCATTATTATTTATATTTTCTACTCCCTCCGTTCCTAAATATAAGTCTTTTTTATAAGCCACACCTAAGACAAGAATTTTTTTATTAGCAGTGAACCCCACATGTCATAGACACAAAAATTGTGGCAAGATTCCCTTAGGCAAGCCAAAGTGTGTCTAACAATTTGAGCAACTCAGGTTAGGCAAGTGTGGCAAGTGTGGGAAAAATAATGTGGCAACATAAGACAAACATAGTCACAATCCAAACAGCCCCGTAATTTTTTGTGACATGCATGAAAATTTGGTTAGTTAAATTTATAGTCAAAATTTGGCAAGGTGCATCAAATCAACACATGCAAGTATCAAAAGGAAAGTCACGGCATGCATGCATGCGTTGTACTCCCTCCGTTTCCAAATATAAGTCTTTTTAGAGATTGCAACAAGTGACTACATACGAAGCAGAATATGTCTACTCCTACATACGAAGTAGCCCATTTGAAATGTGTAAAAAGACTTATATCGAGTGCAGTGCTTTGATGTGTCGCGTCAACTCGTACAAGACCGAGAAATTTGATTACTACAACGCCCTCTCCCTCGCGGACTGAGCTCCGGTGCCTTAACTGCACCTGCCTTTGGCTGCATGACAGGAGGGCCAACCACCTGTTGGGCCCACCTGTCATAGACGCAAAGGCAGGAGCAGTAAGTAGAAGCTTTCGCTACACGCTATCCCTCCCGCACGAGGTGGACGGACATGCAGCAGTGGATTCGATACTGTAGAAGTAGGAGTAACATCATTGTTCGTCTTCTCGAAGAGGCGAAGAGCCAAGCGCAACCCGAACGTGGCAGTTGCGAACGCTCGCGTGGTGCGGTTCCTTGGAGTACTAGCCAGGCTCTTGCATGAGACAAAATTGCTATTGTTTAACAATTAAACTCCATTATCCATTGGTTGATACTCATTCTGCATAGGTCCACGCGCTTAGCACCGTTTCCTCCTGGGGTCACCAATGTTTATTTGCTAATTAATAGCATTGCATGCAATGAACTAGCCATTGCAAGTCATTAAAAGCATGCACACCTCTCATCTCTTATTGGTTGATATGTCAAGAAACAAGAAACAAGGTAGAAGTTAATGCACCGCGCCTAAGTGTTTTGGGACTATTTGGTTTTCGTAAGATGACTTACACACCTAGACGGAGGGAGTAGTATAGCCCTGTAAACCGGAAAGGAGTATTTGCCTTTCTAGAGATTTCAACAAGTGACTAGACTACACCGTGTGCAGTACTCCCTCCCTTCCGGTTTATAGGGCTCAAATCTCAAATCTCATGAACCAAGGCATTTTGCGATTGGAGGAATGTATCTCGTACTTTACAAAACTACCCTAATTAAACTCATGCATTAATTACGTAGTTCTCTCGTTTTCCTCTCCGCCTTGGTCGCGGTGCACAATATTGAGCACTCCTATATGACTAGCCGCTCTATCTACATGCGGGACATTTCAAAGCATCCGGGCCCGCGTGCCATCCACCAAATCACAGCGAGGTGCTACAGTCGAGACTCACCTGTCACCCCGGTGTGGCCGTCATGACCCGTCATATCACAAAACCCACACCTTTACCAGCAGTGGTAAGGTGGCCTCCAAGTTGGACTGGACGAAGCAACCATCATTTCACTGGAACGCTCGTTCAAGCCCTTTCTTCCCTTTCTTGAAGAAAACCTCACTCCAGGCTACTCACTTCTGCCATTTTTCTTCTGTACCGACGAAGGAAAGGTGGGCGAATCAGTTATGCTGCTATATTTTCATTCCAAGAATCTTCTTTTTGCGAAGCACCGACCGATTCTCACATCCTATTCTTTTCCCGTTTTCATTGCGATTGTGGTTTCCTTTCGATTGCTTTTTGTTTGTCAGTTCATTGATGGATCCTGGAGCACTAGGCAAAGAGTTGCCGGCGGACAACCCACTGGAGACAGCGATCTCCAGGAAGCGAGCACCGACCAACGAGTTGACCATGTTGGCGGGCCAACCCATGGAGACGAAGAACTCCAAGAAACAAGCACTGGCCAAAGAGTTGAGGACGTTGGCGGACGAACTCCTCAAAGAAAGTTGGAAGAACAGCAAGGGCCCCACCGTGCCTACCCCAGGAACTCTGATTGCCACCTATGTGAGGCTCAAGACCGAGTTTGAGGAGATAGTCGCCGTTGAGAAGCAGTATTCCCCTGGCAAGGTGATGGCCCCCATCGAGGACGAGGAGATGGCCCCCGGAGGGATGAGATCCCCCGGTGAGCTGCACAAGGTAAAAAATAATGGCTTATTACCATAGTTGTGGTTTTTGATTATTTGCAATGTGCTTGCTAATATGTTAGGGTTGTGCAGGTGCCGGTGGACGTCCTTGATGATTCCGATGTCGTGGCCCGTCCTGTTGGCATCGCCCCGGAGATCGATTCCGATGCCGCTGTCCATCCTGTGGACATCGCCCCAGAGATCGATTCCGATGTCGCGGTCAGTCCTGTGGACATCGCCCCAGAAATCGATTCCCATGCCGCTGTCCGTGCTGTGGTCATTGCCCGAGAGATCGATGACAAGAAATAGTTGGTCGCGCTAATCCTTCAGGGTAGTTTGCATTGCCCTGTGTTTAATTACCAGAACGATGCGTGTTATCAAACCATCTTAGGGCTAGTGCACTGTCTTGTGTGGGCGGATCTTGCTACTTTTGTTTGATAGTGAATCATGCGAACCCTCTCCGAGTTATGGAAACAGATGTATCCTCACCAGCTTTTGATGTAATATATGGCATGCTTAGATGTAAGTTTGAACTGTTTATCATATCAGCAGGGCTTGTTTGATGATTCTTGGTGTTAGTAGGCTAGCTACTGTGCGAGCTATAGTACTTGCAAAACACTCACCGAAGAGAAACGTTGGGGCTGATGAGCTCGTGGTACGCTTATACTTATCCCTCGTCGATCGACCAATAGCCCTAGCTCCTAAAATTGTAGGCTTAGCGATCGATCAGACAATAGTCGACATACATTCAGGCCTCATTTGGTTCATAGGGTAGGAAAATCGTAGCAAAAGTACAGAGAACGTGCAACACAAAATCATAGCAGTGCAGAGACGTACTCCCTCCGTTCCAAAATAGATGACCTAGGCGGGCTAGTTTGGCCTAGTGGGTTTCAGTGATATGACGTGGTACAGTGCCGTCCAGTCTTCGCGTGTGGTAGCAGTATTGCGGGTACAGTAAGTTTTCTTGAAGAAGCGGAATTCAACGAAGTCATGATGGTTCCTTCGTCCGAACAACTTACAGTGGGAAAGGTTGGGCCTGCGATACGACCGGGGTAGACCAGGATAATTTTGTGCATGGCAGGTGGACCAGGATGGTCGACGTCCCACATGTCGGCGAATGAAAGTATTCTTTCCGATATAGAGGACGAGCAACGAGTATTCATTGTTTATTTTTGATGAAAGCTATTGTCTCCACTGTTACGACGGAGGAGTGTGAAACACGGCAGCCCAGTGAACTTGGCATGTGCACCACTCCCTCCTTCCTCATGTAATGCCCAGGTTACAGCTTTTTCTCACTTTCTCTCTATCTATTTCCTCTCAAATGTTTTTTACCTTTCTTTTTTAAGACACAATTGTTTTTTATGCCTTTTTTAGAATTATTTTTTATACCTAGGAGCACGTGTAGAGACGGGCTCTTGCAGAGCCCACTCCTTGACTTTGTCAATGCCTCTCTCTCCTCCACATAAGGAGTACTACTTGCTATGCATGCATGCGGCGGGCAGCTGGCGTCTTGAGGGGCCAGGGCGGTGAGAGCGGGCTCCGGAAGCGGTCCGGACTCCAGCATGGCCCACCTCACATTATCACCATATATTTCTTGGAGTCCGTGCGCGGCGGGCGGGCGATCTCTTCTCCCTCCCCCGTTTCTCTCTTCTCAGCCGACGCCCGCCGAGCGATTAGATTTCGGCTATCGACGGTTTATTCAATTACGGTCCCACATGTCAGTGAAATTGCAAGACAACGCGTGTCCCCTCTGGTGAGCGGCGTGCGAGCCGGACTGTCGGGGTTGCGACGCGTACGAGTCGTAAGTGTGCCGCCTTTTCCTTTAGAACTTGCGAAGCGTAACATTTTCGCGCGATCGATCGATAGAAATCCAGAACAAAATGACGAGGGCGGTGCTTTCCCGCTCGTTAGGCGGGCTAGTTCGAGTGATATGACGTGCTACAGTGCCGTCCACTTGCTCCATTTTTATGTAAGCAAGAGTTTACACTCTTACGCGGGAGGAGTGCGAAACACCGCGGATCTGATTTTGATCGAGGGATAACTGTTCCCTGCCAAATAATGGAGGATTGTTAGCGATTATAGCATGATAGTTAGGGCATCTCCAGCGCTGGCCCACAAATTTACACCGGCATCTGTCCGAGGACACTGATGGATGCCATCCGATGCTGCCCGCATACCTTTCGACAACTATATGAACTAACCGGACGAAATTCGTGCAAACAAAGCAAATTTCAAATTAACCGGATGAAATTCATTACATTTCGAAAACTTTTCCTACAAACTGGACGAAATTCATTACATATTTCGCACAAACCGTACTAAAACCTACTGTAAACCTAATCTAAACGATCGCCGGCGCCCGACCACCATGTCCGGCCATGAACCCGAGAAAGCCGGCCATTGCCTTTGCCTCCTCCTCATCCGCCTCGATAACCTCCTCCTCCGGAGCACAAGGTTCTGAAGATTTCCGCCTCCACGTCGCCGTCAAGCGGCTAATCGGCCGCCGATGTTTACCCCACCAAGCTTGGCGTCGACTGAGTGGAGTAGCGGTGGCCTTCCCGGGACCAGAGCGGCGGCGACCTACCGTGTACTACTCTTCCTCGCTGCCGGCTGCGCCCGCGCACGCGCGCCGGCTTCGTGGTCGTGGCGGCGGAGGGCGGCCGGGGGGGTGCCGGCGATCTCCTTCGTTTGCTCCTGCGACAGTACGTCGAAGAGAGCTTTGGAGCGCGCCCGGAGCGGAGCCGCCGATGTCCCTCGTCTGCTCCTGCGACAGTACGTCCAAGAGAGCTTCGGAGCGCCAGGAGGCCATGGTTGAAGTGGTGCCGACAGAAGGAAGGGACCGGAGGAGAATAAGTGTGGGTCTTTGGCTATGGCTGGGAGCTGGGGCTCAAGTTAATATAGCGGGCGAATGGCAATGAGCCGCGGCAGACGGATGGACAACTGGCGCCGGAGTAGGTTCGTCGGGCGTGAATGCGGACGCTGCTTCAGTGACTTAACTGCAGATGCGTTTGGGTTACTGACATGTGGGCCCAACGGGCATCTGGCCCGCATGTCAGTGACACACCAATTGCACCTGCAGTTAAGTCCGGTGAATGCGGCATTGACATTCTGGAGAGACGGTGACCGTTTCAGGCGGGAAGCGCGCGCTAGCGATGGAAGGGGTTTCGGTGTGCAGTGGCACTAAGATCGGTCGCTCACGATAGTACATACTCCGTACCATACTACCATAGTACCCTCTCTAGCTTAGGCTGTTTTATAGATTGTCGTTGTGATGGACGATATACATGAGCAAGGCGGTCCGAGTATGACCGTTGGTGTTGAGCCAGGTGAATACATGCTCGGCGTTCGCGTAGGCCTCCATCAAACGTCTAAACAGTAATGTCAGGCACCGCCGGGGCGCGCAGGTGATGGGCTCGCCGTTTGCGTTGCGCCATGAGCAGGACTTTGATTTAGAGGGCGACGTGCATGCATTAGCATGCTTTGACAGCGTGAGCGTGAGTGTCTGACGCGAAGTATTTCATTTTCATTTGGCTGACGAGGGTGCGTTGCAGCGACGAGTCCGTGGTTTGATTCCCCACATACGCATAATTTTGGTTTTTACAGTATTTCTTTCTCCATTGACAGGTAGGCCCGCGTAGATAGATAAAGAACACGAGCTGATGAGGCGCATGCGGACTGTTTGACTGGTCAACCAGACAAATACGGAGCTATACGCTGAGCCAGTGACCGTATAATCACCATATCTCGTATACAATGATCAAAGTGAGCTATCAAGACAAGTTCGATGACCGCCAATGCATTTTACTCGGTAATAAATGACCAGGATTGAAGGGGAATCCAAATTTGCTTCGTCTTCTGTCCTTGAGCTCTTGACAAACCAATGCACTATACGGTTGTCCGGCCACTCCACCCCAGAGCTCTCACCAAGCGTCGTTCATGCCACCGCGCCGCACACTAACCGGTAAGGCAGCGATGGCATCCCGCCGCGCCGAGTTCCTCGCCGCCCACGACCGCACACAAAATGGTAGGGAAGCGATGGCATCCCGCCGTGCCGAGTTCATCGCCGCTCGCGACCTCACAACTATGTGGGAGGAATTTGAAGATGCCAAGGCCGAATGGGCGGTAGAGCAAGAGGCGGCCAAAGCCGCACAGAGGGAGCGGAAAAGTCAGAAAGCACTCAAGAAAAGAGAGGCCCGCCGCCGCAAGAAAGAAAAGGACGCACGCGCTGCTGCGGAGAGGTCGGCGGAGATCCAAGCACGGTGGGGTGTCGCCGACAAAGCCGGGAAGGAGAACGACGGCGTCTGGCCAGCATGTGAGAAGTAGTAGTACTAGTAGTTAGTGTGTGTGTCTGTGTCTGAGTACGAGCATGTACCAATACTACTAGTTACTACTGTAGTTTTTAGAGCAAATTACCAGTACATTAGCCTAGACTAAATGGAAAAATTCCTATCCTAAGCATCAAATGGCATCTCTTTCTCTATAGGAATTGAGATGCATGTCATCTCACTTCCTATGATTTTCATATTCCTATCCTATGAACGAAAGGAGGCCTCTGTTGGAGTAACTACTGTAGCTAGCAGTACTGCTGGTACAGTAGTTTTCTTCAAGAAGCGGAATTCAACGAAGTCATGATGGTTCCTTCGTCCGAGCAACTTCAAAGTGGGAAGTGGGCCTGTGATTTGACGGCTCATTAGTCATTGTTACTGCGGCGCGACGACCTGGGTGACTCTCCCTTGGAGTTCTGCGTGCATGGCAAGTGGACCAGGATGGTCGACGTCCCACATGTTGGCGAACGGAAGTATTCTTTCCGATATCGAGGAGCAAGGAAACCGCGTGGTATAGTATCACTGCTGATTGGTTCGCAAAAAAATAGTATCACTGCCGATTTATAATTATTTTTTATTTCTGATGAATGCTAGCGTTTCAACTCTTACGACGAAGGGTGCCAAACACGGCACGTGCTGGATGTCCCACACGTCAGCGAAAGGAGTGGGACATGAACAGCGTGGTAGAGCCCAGCGTAAAAAAACAGCGTGGTAGAGCGTCTCCACTTCTTCCACTTCTGGGTCGGAGACCACACGTAGTAGTACTTAGTGGTATGAACGATACAAAGTGCGACCTGGAGAGAAAGACACGTCTAGTTGGAAGGTCTCGGGGCATACACGTAAACAAATATAAAAGTTAATATGTGCCTCCAACTAATATAGTAGTAGTAGAGTACTTAGGCACGTACTCCATAACATCACCGTGCATTGCACGTACAACATTTAGTGGTAGTACGTAGTAAGAGACAAATGCCGCCCAAGAGTTCCCTTCTCGACCTACTTTTGGGTGTTTGGTAGAGTGTATGGAGGGTGCATGAGTCCACACTAGTTTAGCACAAATACACTAGAAGCATGCATGAAGAGAGCATGCATGAAGAGGGGTGTTGAGTTGAGCATGCATGAAGAGGGAACAACTATGCTGAGACGAGAACGCAACCAAACACACCCTATATGCCACGCATGTTCATACCATTTGTGCCTTTCTACTTCACTTACTGCGCTACATTACTCAGGTTCGTACGTCCACTCCTGGGTACATGTCCGTCTCGTAGTTCCAGTCCCACGTGTTCTTCATATAGATGGAACGATCCTTGCATAACACGTGCACCTTGATGCTAGATGTCTCGCGTGTTGGCAAAAGGATGAACAAAGCTCACGTAAAAAAATAGAGTGGAAGAACATAGATTCCGGACGACCGAGAAGGAGCAAGGAACCTCGTGGTGGAGCGTCTGCACTCATAATATTTAATATTATTCAGCGATATAAAATTAACCAATCATCTCCACAGTGGACTGGAAGAGTACGAAACACGGCAGCCCAGTGTAGTTACATCATACTAGTACATGGCTAACCCACGCTATCACCATATTTCTTGGCTTCCGTGCGACACCTATCTCTAGTAATCCAGCAGCCTGTATCGCTTCTCCCTCCTCGTCTCTATCAAAGTGCGGCGGGCTGGCGTTTCTGCCGTCTATTGAGGTCGGTTAACTATCACATGTTAGCGACATGCCAAGAGCATTCTAAAAAAAATTCCTTTCACGTTCCGTTTTCAAAAAGAAAAAAATCCTTTCACGTACGAATTTGCCTGTATGCTTTGAGCAACTTGCATGTCCTATACTGCTCCTGTTTGATACTCTAACTTAGCTAGAGGTTAGACTAACTCATGACTAACCCTGAACTAACTGTAGCCAAAGAGGTGTTTGGGTGACAGGGTTAGATTGACAATAAATGCACTTCATGGAGAGAGAAAAGTGATTTTTCAGTGGTCCCAATGAGAACTATCTCCAGTTAGCACCTCTTGGGTGGGATAGTTTTTTTTGGTGGGTTCGGTGCAACTTGCTCCAATTTAAACCCTCATGCTTGGATACTTTAGGGCTATTTGAGCCCCAACTAGCTCAAACTAACTCTAACCCATGGATCCAAACAGGGCCTATGGCCAGTCTCGACGCGGAGCAGTCGCGTGCACCGGGAAGCGGCGCTCTCTCGGCCGTCGCGCCACTTCAAAGCCGGCGCCAGTGAGAGGTCGCCTCCGCTCTGGCCGGGCATTAATGCGGCACTGACGCTCCAGGGCGACGCTGACCGTTTCACGCGGGAAGCGCGCGCTGGCAAGGGAGTATAGGTTTTGAACCGTTTCAGGTGTAGTACTGGTAGTTTGCAAAACTACTCAATTATTGCACTCAGTTTCCTAAGAAATTGTGGTAAAAAACGTTACTCCACAGCCCGCTTCCCTTCTCCTTCCTCTTCCACCGCCCGCGCACGTCCGCGGGAAGCGACCGGTCAACCCTTATATAGGAGTGCTAGCACAAAAAGATGCATGCATGACCACTAAAATTTCCATATTAAAGCGCCGCTCCGGCGGGAGTATGGCGTATGTTGTTACCTTCGGCCGGCCCATGGCTACCGGGCGACGGCGACCAGAGAAGAGGCGGCGGGAGGGGAATGAATGCAGCTACTGTTTGGGTTCGCCTTCCGGCTTAAATAAATGCGCAGCATCACGTGTACCCGCGGGTGCACAAATTGTAACATACGTGTCTGCTTAAGTGGGCGTCACGTAACTGGTGTGTGTGTGAGAGAGATTCTGAGAGACAGAGTGCGTGTGTGCGACTCTACTCTTCGGACATGTACTCAACCTTTTGCATCGGGATATAAGTATAATGGTATTTACTTTAGCTAGTGATTTACGTGGCCATGTTAACGTGGTTGTGTCAAAAAAATGTCACTTCCTGCTCGTGATTTGCGTTATATAATTACAAGCAAGATTCTCGTGCATTGCACGGAACATCAATATGCATTTTTTTACAGAACACCTGTTGTGATTGACCCATGCAGGAGTAATCCCATGTGTAAAAACTAATGATATCTCGAGAATTTTATCGGAAAACTGGTATCTCGAGAATGTCATCGAAAAAATGAAAGATGAGAGATAAGGCGAGGAGGAGTGGAGCGTGGTGGTGACTGGTGGTCGGAATGGGCGGAGGCATGGGGATGGACGGCGCCGGCAGGCGGCAGCGGCCACCATGCATGCTAGATTGTTCCAGAGACTTATTCCTTTTTTAATTGCTGAGCAATGAGGTTGCGGGAGATAATGATGTGGAGAGAGGTGCGGGTATCTTTTGTAAAATTATCATAGTTTGCTTTCTATCCTCAGATATAGATCATACGGTCTGTATTACAAGATGGCAGGCACACCATCACCGCCAACTCGTTTTTTATAAGGGTACAGATGATAAGTTTGCTGACTACTAAAGTAAAGTGGAATTTGTCCATGTTATGCAAGTAAATAAAGGTGATTGTTTATCATACGGGTAAGGTTGGATGAAGGGTGGTAGGAACAAATGCTCCGCCTAGAGCATGTGTGTGTGAGATGGAGTCTTAGTGTGTGTGTGGGGTGTGTGTGTGTGAGAGAGAGAGAGAGAGAGTGGAGAGAGAGATGGAGTCTTAGTTTGTGTGTGTGTGTGAGAGAGAGAGAGATGGAGTCTTAGTGTGTGTGTGGGGGGGTGCGTGCGTGCGTGTGTGTGTGTGTGTGTGTGTGTGTGAGAGAGAGAGATGGAGTCTTAGTGTGCGTGTGTGTGGGGGGTGCGTGCGTGTGTGTGTGTGTGTGTGCGTGTGTGTGTGTGTGTCGCGGGGTCCTCTGTGGAGGATGTAATTTAAGTGTGCATGGCTTCATCATAGAGAGGTGATGTGTATGGCAGAGGCCACCAACGATGGGGTGCGAGAGAGAAAATGCCCGTAGAGAGGGAAGAGAAGGTGTGTGCGCGTGAGAGGAGTCGACATCGAGAGAACGTGTTTGTTCGAGAGACACCGAGGAAGACTACTATATATCGATGGTGCATGTAGGCGGGAATTAAACAAAGGGATGGTCTTATTGGTTTCGGGGATATAGGGGAAGAGTGAGAGGCGGGGGGGGGGGGTAGCTAGAAGGAGATTGTTAAGTGTGAGTGTGTGTTTTACCCATCCAGGCGGAAGTTATGTGCACAAAAGAGGAGAACGATTCGATGTGGCGTTAGGATTGAGGGTAATTAACTACGTATGGAGACATAGAGACCTTGAACGTGCATGTGTGAGAGGTATACATGTATACGTGGGATGTGTGTGTGTGCGCGCGCGCATGATCGAGATAAAAGAAAGAAGACATAAGTCATAAGATCAACGACATGGGAGAGACGGATCGGTATGACAATATGCATGCATGTGAGAATGCAGGGAAGAAGGCCCGACAATTGAGCATGTGTTTTTGTCTTTAAGAGATAGTGGCGTGGGCTGGAGCATGCATCTATGGCGAGCAGAGGGAGTGAGGCGCAACGATTGTGCAAAAGAGACCAACCTATAAATGCATATGTATGGAGAGACATATATAGTGTGGGTGATAGGAAGCAAGACTCCGTGCGAGAAAGAAATGTTGACGGAGAAACTACAGATAGATACAGAGATGGAGATGCTAGCTAGAGGGACATCCGCTAGTTTGGGTGTTGGAGATGACCGTCGGGTGGTTCAAAGGGTGAAGTTATATATGTGTGTGAGAGGGCACTTGACTGCATGTAGAGAGAAACATATGTAGTGTGCGTGATAGGAATCAAGAGTGAGGGCGAGAAAGAAGGTTGATGGAGAAACAGATAAATAGAAAGATAAAGATGCTAGCTAGTGTGCGTTAGAGATAGGAGTCGAGTGGATCAGAAGGCTGGGTTATGTGTGTGGGTGTGAGAGAGATAGAGAGAGGGTGCATGTGAGTCACATACAAACAGATATCAGAGAGAAATGAGATCCAGAGAGACGGAGTTTTGTGTCTGCGAGAGAGAAAGATATTTCACAACGAGAGTGATAGCTAGAGAGACATACGAGGGAACGCAAGATATCTCTAGGGAGAGAGGGTGTGTGTGAGCGACATACAAGAGAACAATGGAGAAATATGAGACCCTGGGAGACAGAGTTTGTGTTTGTGTGTGAGAAAGAGATATTGAAGAGGAAGAGTCGTAGGTTCTCATATCTAAGGAGCGAAAGACATCTCTGTATGAGGGGTGTGCGAGTGGCACACATGGGAATAGTAGAGAGAAATGAGACCCCGGGAGACAAAGTTTTGTGTTTGTGTGAGAGAAAGAGATTCCACATGGAGAATCATAGTTAGAGACACATAGCAGGGAGCGAGATATACTTAGAGAGAGATAGAGTGATGAAGGTCGAGGGAGAGAGTACCGTCAGTGTGTTACGAAGATAAAAGATCATTGTCGACATACAGGTAGCACGAGAGATACCTGAGAGACGATGAACGCGTATAGGTCCAGAGAGATAGTCCTATATAAGCATGAGTGATAGCTATATGAGACGAATATCTGGATTAAAGGGGATTCAAATATTTAAACTGGAGATCACGACATCGATAATATCATAACGCAAATTGGTGTATCAAACATGCATATTCATTTGAATTTGGGCACACGTGTAATGTTATATAGTTTATCAATATTGGTGATCCATAGATTCTTCAATTACAAACAATGCATGGTTTATATGCAATTAATGTCTAAACGGGATTACACTATATGTTGCGTGTGTGAAACACATTATACATGTTTGAGAAGTAAAAAAAACCCGCATGAAACACACATTAATTGGAGACAGTTAGCGAGGAATGCATACATTGGATTTCAACATAAAGTGGTTTCAAATATTTGAAAATCCAAATTGATGGATACAACCTTATGAATCTGAGATCATGCCATTTGTAAACCATATTTATGTATAAATGGTGTTGTGCTTTTGAAAGTATATATAAAAAATGATGTATATAGAATGTAATTCCAATTGAAAATGGATCCCGCCCGAAAAAAATAGAATACAAACGGGATTCGAATTGAGTTGGCACGGTAAACGTGCACTCTGCAAAATTTGAACGAAGCGGGGAAAGTCGCAGTAACCGCCCGAAACCAAAATCTGCGAGATGGAAATCACTACTGCCTATCCCTGCCACGCAAAGCCTATCTGCTGGATTTCTATAGGTTTCGATAGGGGTAGGTTTGTAATTTCACCCAAACGTGACGTAACCGCCTCTCACCCGGATTCATACACGGTGGGCGCCAAAACACAGTGTGTCCTCGGCCGAAATCGACTCCCTCCCCGATTCATATTCATACACGGTGGGCGCCAAAAACAAACTCTCGTCGGCAAATATTCGGTGTATGCGAGATTACCGTCCTATCCCCAACCGACTAATGTTGCTGTGATGTAGTAGAAATTTGAAACGGGGGCTAAGTTTGTAAATTTCCTCGCATTTGAGACAAGCGCGCCCTGAATACATGGTTCCCCCCTTCCTCTCTACCTCCCTTTTCCCCATTCGTACTCCGTGGGCGCCAAAACACCCTCTCCACCCCACCCTCCTCCGTCCGCCGCCGTCCGCCACCCCATCCACCGCCGTCCTCCTCCACCATGCCGGAGCTGATACCCCGACGCCGCCGTCCATTACAAGAGATCGACCTCTCTCATCCACGGCTTCGGACCGGGATCCTTGCATCCCGTCCTCTCGCTTCATCCCCGCCGTCGTCCACCTTGCCGGCGCCGCTCCTACGACCGTCTCGTCCACCGCGCCCCGCCGCCACCGTCTACCCTCCTAGATCTGCTTCCACGCCGCCGACAGCCATCGCTACCGCAGCACCGTCAAATTCTCAGCAGATGCGTACACGGCGCCGCACCAGAGGCGGTACTCTTTCGTATCTGCTCAACTTATTTATCGCAGCAAGAAAATAGATCGCCACTGCTTTACTCTGATTTCTTGTCTTGGTTGCGAAGTTGCCTTTGTCCGGTTTGCACCTTCAGATCCGCCATGGCACGCTCAACACTATACTCCCAATGCTTATGGTTTTCCCCTTTTATATTCCACACTAGTTAAATCACAGTAGACTAAATTTCAAAATTGGGTCAGTCGATTTTTCAGAGCTCGCCGGAGTTCGCCGGTGCGATCGAAGGGGCTCGGGTGGTTGTGGGGCCTCGCCGAACGAAGAAAACTCGACGCGGGTGGGGGTTGGGGCGGGGGTGGGGGTGGGGTGGCGGAGGAACACAGGCGGTGGGGGCCGGTGGTCCGGCCGGCGGCCCGTGCGGTGTTCTGTATGGGAAGAATCAGAGACGAGGAAGAAGAAGGGTTAGGAGACGTAGGATCTTCATCCAACCGCCTGAAATGGTCGAGAGACAGCTGGGAGTTGCATTCTTAATGCGCTCTGGTTCATCATGTGTGGGCACTGCGCAACCAACATTTTATTATCCAAAATCTGCTTGCTCTTCTTTACCATGTTCCTCTTCCGTTCTTCTTTAATATGTACTCTCTCCGTTCCTAAATACAAGTCTTTGTATAGATTCCACCATGGACTACATATGGAGCAAAATGAGTGAATCTACACTCTAAAATGTATCTGGATACATCTGTATGTGATCCATAGTGGAAATCTCTACCAAGACTTATATTTTGGAACGGAGGGAGTATGATAGTAGTACAGTATGTTCCTTGTACTGAAGATGAGCAGGGACATTTGCAGTGTAGAGGTCTATACGGTCGGTTGTGATGGACACTTTGAGCCTCTTTGATTCGTAGGATCTTGTAAACATAGGAATAGGATTTGTAGTGGCCTGCCCACTTGAATCCTATAAGAATAGCAAGGAAATGCGGGGAGCTGTGTCGCCTTTGAGAGTTACACTGATATTAACAGTACCGCACCTTCACTTGAAGAGAGCTGGTATCCGAAGCCTTTCTAGCCGTACCGGCAATACTAGCACATATATTCCAGCAAGTTCCACTTTGCTGATTTTACTCTGATGCTTAAGGTTTTCCCGTTATATCTACACTATGATCTGTGTAGCTGCTTTGTGTCGCACTAGCAGCAGTCCACTCTTGAAGCTAAACACTGCAATGACTTAAAAAATTGGCACCAAGGCATTGAGTGCCATTCTGGATGCAATGAAACTCATACGCTCCCCACCTATTGATTCTTGTTCAGAATATGATCCTAATGACTATTCTAACCTCGAGGAGTCAAAGGCAGATGGCCTGTCCTGTTCACCCATCAAGGTGCCTGTTCTAATTTTGCAATGTTTTATTGATTGCCGGTATCTTGCATATGTTGTCTTGCATTTCTTCTACTTTGTTTCACCGCCATCTGCTTAGTTTACTCATCATATATGTCGAGATGCCATGCCCATCCATTATCAATACATATTCCATCTGTCATCATACCATGTTTTTCCACTCAAATGTTGTTCTTATGCATCAGACATCAAAAAGGAAGAGGGTGATTGCCGAACCTGAAGGAGCACCAGCAAAGTCCTTGAAAAACGTGGTGGTGCCGGAGAAATCAGACTGCACCCCACTTATATTGGCTGTACAACTAGTGACACAAAACGTAGGACTGACTCCAGCAGACTGTACCCATACTTCACTGGCCACACCACTAGCCCCACCACACAGGACTTGCACTCCAGCAAAAGGTATACCGATTTCATTTGCCATGGCACCAGCTGTACCACAGAAAAATCCCACTCCAGCAAAAAGTACAACAAGTCCACCGGCCGAAGACCTATCCCAACTGCAGAGATGGCCAATTCCTGCAGATTGGAACCCCATTCCATTTATTCCCAGTTTAAAAGACAATGCTTTCAATGTTGTTAGGGACTACATGCATATATTCGCATCATGGGAAGATTATTGTGAAGACAAACACCATTTTCACATCTTCCTATCCAACTTACGTGTAAGTGCTATTATTCATGGTTATTATTTTCCTGTTTTCTGCTGATTGAACGCATCAATGATTTACATTACATTGTTGTAACTAGGCGAGGGTCAATCTGGATAGTCATGATGAGAAAAGCTTGCTTGTGCTTTTCAAGGAAGCATTTCAGTAGTATCGGTGTTAACTGAGGAAATCACACTTTGATGGCAAGTCTATAAATGAATTTCTGGTGAAGTCTCCTGTGCTAAATTTAGAAGACATTGAATGGAAAAACCTTGCTATGCACTGGTCTCGTTCCCAGGATGAGGTACTGTCTATGAAATCACATGACAATTTGAACTTCTACTTTTCCGCATGTGCCTTACGATCTTTTTTGCAGGAAATCTGCTCGAAGAAGAATTCCAGTTTGACAAGAACGACAGGATATCGCAAATATGCTGCCCGCTGCTTTGCTCTTGTTAGTACCTGTTGTCCTGTATCACTGTACTTGCATACATATCTGGTTCATTATGTGACAACAGTATGCATGATAGCTTGCTTATCAGTTGTTCGCTCCAAATTATCTGATCTGTATGAATGGTTACATTAGTGTAGAATATATCCAATGCCAATGTTTTTTAGCTCTGCATTGTTCTTGTAAGTACATGCTGTCCTTTATCAGTGTACTTATAATGACAGCTAGTTGTTCATGTACCATTGTCGGAGTAAATGGTCACGGGTAGCCTAACCGACTGCCCCTGGTTCTTCTGAAAAAATTATCAGGCCTTCGGGCCTCCAAGCACTCCAAGCATTGGGCCGCCTTCCCTGGCCGGCTACCTCTGAAGCCGACTCCCGGAAGGCGACCCAGCCTCAGCAACCTCTCCCCGGGACGACTACGGGGTGGCCGACTCCAAGAAGCCGGCCAAGAAGGACGCCGACTCCAAGAAGCCGGCCGAGACCACAACCACCAAAGCTACACCCACATAATGGTGACAAGACGGGGTGTGGCCACAGTGCGGCCCACTACCCCCGAGGCCCGAGGCAGGCATGGCCACAGGAGGCCGTACGGGATGACCGTCTCCTGTTCGGCTCCGCACTGTAGCCATGCCAGCCTCGACGTCATCCACGACCGACTCCTGTACGGCCCGCAGGCGCCGGGCCCCTTCCGCCAGAGAGAGGCGCGGAGGCGGCCCGGCATCCCCCAGTCGACCGAGGGTGTAGCCGGCCCCCGGAAGCCGGCTAGCCCCTTCCTCGAAGCAGGAGCCCCATTAAGGAGACAAGACGAGGTAAGTCTACAGTGAGAGCCCCCGAGGCGGCCCACTGTAGCCACGCTCACCTCGACAAAGCCCTCGTCATCAGAGGCGAGGCTACAGTAAGCAGCCGCCGACAAGACCCTAGGCGGTGGGGCCGGCCTGTCGACCAAGAAGCCGGCAGCCGGCGGGACCCACCAGTCGGCGGGACCCAACAGCCGGCGGCGAGGCCGGCGAGCGTAGACACTGACGGCTGGGACCAGTGCCCAGCCGGATTACCATTGTACCCCCGGGGGGTAGGCCTATATAAACCCCCCGGAGCACCCATGCAAAGGGTTAGCTTCTGAACACAGCACACACACCATAGAGATAGAGAGAAGCAAGAGCTAGCCTTGTTCTTCTTCTCCCTTGAACCCAACAGCTCTAGGAGAAATTGTAGCTACCTTTCCTTGATCTAGTGATCATGCGGAGACCCCGCAGAGCAGGACTAGGGGTGTTATCTCCTCGGAGAGCCCCGAACCTGGGTAAGATCCGCCGGCGTGCATGTCTTCGCCTCATCCCGTTTCCAGGCACTGGCGATGTCTTATTGGCACCCACAATGATAAGCCATCCGTTGGTCTATGTCGCACCAACCACCCGACATTTGGCGCCCACCATGGGGCCAGGTGCACCGTCGTCCGGAGACCTGTTCTGAACGGGAACCCTCTTCCTCCCCCGCGAGCGCAGCCAGCCTGTTGCGCCCGATGGCGCTTGCCTCGACGCGCTGCAAGGCGTCGACAACGCGTGCGCAGCGAGCCGCCTTGCCGATCTGCTCGGCAAGACTCGCATCTTCGACGAGCCTGTGTCGGACGCAGGCACCGACTACCCCGAGAACCGCCTCGTCAGCCTCCTCGACCAGCTTCACGTCTCCAGCGAGCCTGCTGCAGACATGGAGTCGGTCGGCTCCACCGACCCGATGCTCATCGACTCCGACACAGCATCGCTTGACGCCTACCCCTCCGACGTGGTGGTCTTCGACGACCCCCTCCCTCGAGCTGACAGCGGCAGCAGCGCTATCACCAAAGTGCTGGTCATCAGCCACGTCGCCAACTCGGGCGAGAATGCCCACGACGCCCTGCAAGCGGCAATGCACGACCTCTCCGTCCCCATCCCGGCCGACGCCGACGCCGAGACCCTGGAGGCACACCGCCTTGCCCTCGTCGCGGAGGGCCAGAAGATAGCCTCCATGAGACGCCTCACGAAGGCCCACCAGCGCGAAGTCGACCGCGCCGCCTTCGATACGCCGATTCCTAGCGGCCCGAGCCGAGCTAGCTTCGTCCAGAAGCGCGGCGCGGCCGTCGCCAGCATGCTGGGGGCAGATCGCCCCGTCTACGCCACCCCGCTCGAGAATCTGCGAGCCGCTCAGGCGGCTGCAGAAGAGCTCAATGGGCTGGGAGCCGATGAGCTCCCCTACATGGCAAGACGGATCCAGCAACTGATCGACGCGGCTGCAGAACGGCACGAAGCCGGCGCCCGTGCTGATAGTCATCCCCCGCGCCGGGAGCACGCCGCGATGTCCCGCTCGCCGACTGCGAGTGGCGCGCACCAGAGGAAAGACAAGGAGCCAGCTGCCAGCCGCAGCCGGACTCGCATTACCATCAAGCGCGACGCGGAAGGCCGCCCTCGAGCGGTTGAACACCAAGGAAATCTGCCTCCTCCCTCGCCTCGAAGAGAAAGATGCCTCACTCCGCCGCCTATCACACACCCGACTCTTGGCGACCGACTCGGCCGCCGAGAAGGAGTCGGCGAGAACGACGCCCGCCACAGGATCGACCGGCTTGCTCGATCCTTGGCATTAGAAGAAGAAGACGATGTCGGCCCGCCATGCTTTGGCCCCCGCATCCGCGACGAGCCCTTCCCCAAAGGGTTCTCGCTCCCCAGAGACACGCCCAAGTACAACGGCTCCGTGAAGCCGGAAGATTGGCTCATCGACTACTCCACGGCCGTCAGCATAGCCAACGGCAATCGGCGTGTCGCCGTGAAGTACGTCCCCCTCATGCTGCAAGGCACGGCGCGCACATGGCTCAACAACGTCAAGCCCTACAGCATCAACAGTTGGCTGGACTTCACCGAAGTCTTCGTCCGCAACTTCACCAGCACCTACAAGCGGCCTCCCAAGCCTCGCCAGCTCTCCCTCTGCGTCCAAGAGCCCAACGACTCGACCCGCGACTACCTCACGCGATGGGCCGAGCTCCGCAACTCCTGTGAGGGGGTGCACGAGGTCCAGGCCATCGAGTACTTCACCGCCGGGTGCCGAGAGGGCACCCTCCTCAAGCACCGACTCCTCTGCGACGAGCCGGCTACCCTCGATGAGTTGCTGGTCATCGCGGACAAGTACGCCACAGCTGACTCCTCAATGAAAACGGAGCTCCGAGTGGACGCCTCGGGGAAAGTGATTGCTCCGGCTCCTAAGACGCCGGCTGGCGACCCTAATCGGCGCCCCTACCAGAACGACCACAAGCGCAAGGCCCCCATGCCGACTTCCTCCAGTCGGCAGGTGGCCACAGTTGAAGACGAGCAGCCCGAAGAACGGCCCGCTCCCAAGAAGAAGGGTGGAAGGCCGGCTTGGCAACCGTCTTTCTCCTACGAACAAGCTCTCGACGCCCCCTGCAAGTTCCACAGCGGCGCGAAGCCGTCCAACCACACAACCCGGAAATGCTACTGGCTCACCCGCATCACCAAGGGCGAGGGGATGTTGCCGCCTCCCTCTCCCAGCCCGCCGCCTCCAGCCCCCCAGCAGCCGGCGGCTCGGCCGGCAGTCGGCGCCATCCAAGACGAATTCCCCGAAGAGCACGCCGCCTACGTCGTCTTCACTAGTCAAGCCGACGACAAGCGCAGCCGACGCCGACAGCACCAAGAAGTGAATGCAGTCGCCACCAGTGCCCCCGAGTTCATGCACTGGTCAGAAAAGCCAATCAGCTGGAGCCAGGCCGACCACCCAGAGGTGATGCCTTCGCCTGGCTCCTATGCAATGGTCTTGGACGTCACCCTCGCGATGGAGAGGCGAGCTACCAGATTTTCCCGCGTCCTGATAGACGGCAGAAGCAGTATCAACATACTGTACCGCGATACCATGGAGAAGCTGAACATCAAAGCGAAGCAGCTCATGCCGAGCCGCACCGTCTTCCATGGTATCGTCCCCGGCCTGTCTTGCTCCCCGATCGGCAAGATCAAAATGGATGTTCTCTTCGGAGACAAAGACCATTTCCGTCGAGAAGCAATATGGTTCGAGGTAGTGGATTTGGAGAGCCCCTATCATGCACTGCTTGGCCGACCTGCCCTGGCCAAGTTCATGGCTGTGCCCCACTACGCCTACCTAAAGATGAAGATGCCGAGCTCGAAGGGGATCATCACAGTAGCCGGCGACTACAAGAAGTCCATCGAGTGCGCCATGGCCAGTAGCCGTCTGGCCGAGTCCCTCGTGGTGGCTGAAGAGAAGAAGATGTTGGAACGGGTTGTGGCCATGGCCGGCAAACAGCCGGCTTTGTCCCCCAACCCCAAAGATTGTGATGCGCAGGGCTCTTTCCAGCCGGCCAAAGAGACAAAGAAGATACCTCTGGACCCGGAGAACCCGGAGAGGTTCGCTGTCATTGGGGCGAACTTGGACAGTAAATAGGAAGGCGAGCTCGTCGACTTCCTTTGTGAGAATCGAGACATCTTTGCATGGTCCCCAAAGGACATGCCAGGTGTCCCGAAGGATTTCGCCGAGCACAAGCTACATGTCCGAGCTGACGCAAAGCCGGTCAAGCAACCCCTCCGCCGACTGTCAGAAGAGAAGCGAAGAATTGTGGGAGAAGAGATAGCCCGGCTCCTTGCCGCCGGCTTTATCATGGAAGTGTTCTTTCCAGAATGGCTTGCCAACCCCGTTTTGGTTCTGAAGAAGAATAACAAGTGGCGTATGTGTATAGACTACACCAGTCTGAACAAGGCCTGCCCAAAGGATCCGTTTGCTCTGCCACGGATTGACCAAGTGATAGACTCCACAGCCGGATGCGAGCTGTTAAGTTTTTTGGATGCGTACTCAGGGTACCATCAGATCAAGTTGGACCCAGCTGACCGCCTGAAGACTGCCTTCATCACACCCTTTGGAGCTTTCTGCTACCTGACTATGACATTCGGCTTGAGAAATGCCGGTGCCACTTTTCAGCGTTGCATGCAGAAATGCCTCTTGAAACAACTCGGCAGAAATGCCCACGTCTATGTAGACGACATTGTGGTGAAGACAGAGAAGCGCGGTACCCTGCTGGAAGACCTGAAAGAAACATTCGCCAACTTACGCCGATTCCAAATCAAGCTCAACCCCGAGAAGTGCGTGTTCGGAGTGCCAGCCGGCCAGCTGCTAGGCTTCCTGGTCTCCGAACGCGGCATTGAGTGCAAGCCCGTCAAGATCAAGGCCATCGAGAGGATGGAGATTCCCACCAGGCTGCGAGATGTGCAGAAGTTCACTGGCTGCTTAGCCTCCCTGAATCGTTTTATCAGCCGACTAGGAGAAAAGGCTCTCCCCTTGTACCGACTCATGAAGAAGTCCACTCACTTCGAGTGGAACGACCAAGCCGACCAAGCCTTCCATGAGTTGAAGAAAATGCTGACCACTCCGCCTGTCCTGGCGGCGCCGACTGAGAAGGAGCCCATGCTCCTCTACATCGCCGCGACTAGTCGAGTCGTCAGCACTGTTGTTGTGGTCCAGCGCCCGAAGGAAGGCCGAGCCCAGCTAGTCCAGAGGCCGGTGTACTATCTCAGCGAAGTGCTATCCAGCTCAAAGCAAAACTACCCGCACTACCAGAAGATGTGCTATGGGGTGTACTTCGCTGCCAAGAAACTGAAGCCCTACTTCCAAGAGCACCCCATCACGGTCGTATGCACTGCCCCGCTTGCCGAGATCATAGGCAGCCGGGATGCATCCGGCCGGGTGGCAAAATGGGCCATTGCATTAGCGCCCTACATAATCTTCTACCAACCCCGCACCGCCATCAAGTCGCAAGCATTGGCCGACTTCCTCGTCGACTGGGCCGAGACCCAGTACCTACCGCCGGCTCCCGACTCTACCCATTGGCGGATGCACTTTGACGGGTCCAAGATGCGCACCGGCATGGGAGCCGGCATCGTCCTCACCTCTCCCAAAGGCGACAAGCTCAAGTACACGTTGCAGATCCACTTCGCCGCCTCCAACAACGTGGCCGAGTACGAGGCGCTCGTACACGGGCTCCGGCTAGCCAAAGAGCTTGGCATACGCCGGATCCTGTGCTACGACGACTCAGACTTGGTGGTCTAGCAATCGTCTGGCGACTGGGACGCCAAGGACGCGAACATGGCGAGTTATCGATTCCTCGTCCAGCAGATCAGCGGATACTTCGAGGGGTGCGAGTTCCTCCACGTGCCAAGGGCCGACAACGACCAAGCAGATGCCCTAGCACGGATCGGCTCCACCCGACAAGCCATACCGACTGGTGTCTCCCTCTAGTGCCTCCTCAAGCCGTCTCTAGAGTCGGATTCCATCTTCGTACCACCTGCGCCAGATACAGCCGGATCCGACTGGAGAAACCCCGCAGGCGGCACGGGGACTTCGACAACTGGCCCGGGGAATGCCGTAGTCACACCCGGCCCGGGGGCTTGAGAACCCGGCCCGGGGACTGCAGCAGTCGGCCCGGGGACTACAACGACACAAGAAGCAGTGGCCGACTCACCCAATCCACCCACCCGAGTCATGGTGGCTACATTAACAGAAGAAGAAGTCACAGCTCCCTCATGGGCCCAGCCCATCCTCAAGTTCCTAGTCAGCAGAGAGCTGCCGGCTGATGAGATCTCAGCAAGACTAGTGCAACAATGAGCCGCAGCATATACAATAATCAACAGAGAGCTTGTGAAGCGCAGCGTCACTGGAGTTTTCCAGCGTTGTGTCGAGCCAGAAAAAGGAGTGGCAATCCTCAAAGACATCCACCAAGGCGAATGTGGCCACCACGCAGCCTCAAGATCACTTGTGGCCAAGGCTTTCCGCCATGGTTTCTTCTGGCCGACTGCCTTGGAGAATGCTAAAGAAATAGTCAAGAGCTGCAGAGGATGCCAAGTTTTTAGTTCCAAGCAACACCTGCCGGCTTCTGCACTCAAGACCATTCCCCTCACCTGGCCTTTTGCCGTCTAGGGACTGGACATGGTGGGCCCTTTCAAGACAGCCCGCGGCGGTTGACGCATCTACTTGTCGCTGTGGACAAGTTCACAAAGTGGATCGAAGCAAAGCCGATCCAAAAGCTGAACGGGCTGACTGCCGTGACATTCATCACCGGCATCACTACTCGGTACGGCGTGCCGCACAGCATCATCACCGACAACGGCACGAACTTCGCCAAAGGAGCACTGGCACGTTTCTGCGCGACGCAGGGCATCCGACTGGACTTAGCGTCCGTTGCCCACCCGCAGTCAAACGGCCAGATCGAGCGAGCAAATGGACTCATCCTCTCCGGCATCAAGCCCCGACTGGTTGTACCACTGGAGCGATCGGCCGGCTGCTGGCTCGAAGAGCTGCCGGCTGTCCTCTGGAGCCTGCGCACTACACCCAACAAGTCAACCGGCTTCACTCCATTTTTCCTCGTGTACGGTGCCGAGGCTGTCATCCCAACAGACATCGAGTTCGACTCGCCTCGGATCACCATGTACACGGAGGAGGAGGCCAAAGAAGCAAGAGAAGACGGCGTGGACCTACTGGAAGAAGGCCGGCTGCTAGCACTCAGCCGGTCCGCCATCTACCAGCAAGGGCTGCGCCGCTACTACAACCGCAAGGTCAAGCCAAGATCCTTCCAAGAGGGCGACCTTGTGCTCCGGCTGATCCAGCGAACAGCCGGCCAGCACAAGCTCTCGGCCCCTTGGGAAGGCCCCTTCGTCGTCAGCAAGGCACTCGGCAACGACTCCTACTACTTGATGGACGCGCAAAAACCAAGAGCACGCAAGAGAGACGACTCCGGCAAGGAGTTGGAGCGACCATGGAATGCAAACCTCCTGAGACGATTTTACAGTTGAAAGCAGTATGTATCATGCTACCCCTTTTTTGTATTAAGTACAAACCAACAGGCCCCCGAGCAGTACTCGGGGACTGCCCTTGTTTATCTATGAATGACAAGTGTCATATCCATGAATGTATTATTACATTTTGAGTTCTTGTCCGGCACCGGGTTCGACTAGTCGGCCCGGGGACTGGCCGCCTTGAGCTATATTGAAAGTTCTACCTGAAGTCAGAAAAGTAGTGTGCCGGCTCCCGAGTCCCCTCTTGTTGAAAGTCGTAGCTCGAAGAACCGACTGTCCGACTAGCAAGAGGCGAGGCAGAAAGGACGCCCACACGAAAACTGGCTAAGGAACAACGAACCTATATAGCAAAGAGACGGCCTCCAAACATGCCTGCCGGCTGCCAGAACAGCCGGCTGGCCGGCTTCCTAAACACTTAGCTTTAGTCCAGCAAAGCTAAAGTACTCCTCCCCCCCCAATTGGCCAAGCACTCCTCCAGCTACAGATTGCAGAGCAACTGTCGGACTGGGGAGGCGGCAACCAAGGGAGGGCGGCAAAGGAAACAACAGAAGGACAAAAAGTAAAAGTACAAGGAAAGGCCAAATGCATAAGTTATATATACACATAAAGCCCCCAACAGGCTGGCAACAGACATAAGTTCGAATACACCCAGTGGGTGGAATTGTGCAGACTTAACCAAACCTTGTTCCTAAAGTAACAAGACAGGAAAACAAAAGATGGCAGACTAGGGCGCGGCGCGGAGGCCGAGCTGGTCAGTGGAGACGGCCCCGCCGACTGAAGGAGTGGCCGCCTAGCGGGTCTCGGCTTGACCACCACCAGCGGCAGGCGACGCACTCGCTCGCGACGTAGTGCTGGAGGTACGGTCAGGCTGAGGCTGGCCGGCTGCCCCACCAGCCGGCTCGGCGTCTTCACCCTCCTCCTCCTCCTCTTCGCCCTCGTCGCTGGAGTCGATCTCCTCCGCCGAGTCCTCACCGTCCGCCGGGTTCAGCCCGAACCACTCCTCCGGCTGGGCGACACCGTTGTCATCTACCTCGGGGGCGAAGACGCTGGTGTCGGTGTAGTCGGCGATCGCCGAAGCCCGCCAGATGATGGCCAGCCGCGCCGGCTCCAGCTCTATGTCGGCTTGCTGCCGCCAGGTAGCCAACTGGTCCAGGATCAGGCCGGGATACCAGGCCTTGACGAACTTCAGCGCCCGCCTGGCACCGGAGTGAGCCGCCGAGGCCTTCCAGGCTTCGAAGTGGCCGACTGCCACCTCCAGCCAGTCGGCAGTCCGACTGGGGGTGCGAGGAACCACTTGGCCGGGCCAGAGGGCGGCCAAGACCTGCGCCCCGGCACGTTGAAGACGGCGGAGCAGTCGGTGAGCCGGCTGGATGCGGGCCTGGATCGCCAAGAGCTGCTCCTCCAGCGAACGGCCGGCGGTTGGCGAGATCTCAAAGCCAGCCTGCCTTCGCGCCTGGCGGCGGGCCTCGATGGTCTGGTTGGCAGCAGTAGAATAGCCAGGGAAATATTCTGCGCAAGCAAGAAGAAGGAAGGAGAAAAGAGCACCAAATCAGAAAAAGAGCCAAAGTGGCAGATGGCAAGAAAGGACGAAGAGGTAGGCGGCTTACCGTTAACCAGATCTTCGATCTGGCCATAGCCAGAGACCAGAGTCTGCCTGGCCTCAGCCCAGCCAGCCACCTCCGTCTCGTACTCGGCCTGAAGGGCGGCTTCGCGGTCCTGCACCACCTTCAGGGCCGCCTTGTGGCCTTCCTCCTGGTCGGCCAGCTTCTTGACCAGGCGGTCGCGCTCCTGCACCAAGGCGGCGAGCTCGGCATCCTTGGCACGAAGGGCAGTCTGAGACTCTCCCAGCTGTGCCCTCAGACTGGCGTTGGCCGCTACAGGGACGGCAGAAAAAGAAAGAACAGTAAGAAGAAGAAGTCAAGGAAGATCCGACCCGACTGCTCAGCAGTCGGCCCGAATCTCGGGGACTACACCCAGTGGGTGCGCTGACGCGCCCCCACATGAGATAAAGAACAAAGCATGTACCTCGGCTCTCAGTAAGGTCGGCGGTCTTCTGAGTCAGCTCCTGAGCCTGGGAGTTGAAGGCGGCCGCTCGAAGGTTGTGGTAGTCCTGCAAGATGGACAGAAGATCGAAGTAAGAACAAGAATAGCAAAGGCAAATCCACCAAGAAGTTCCAAGCCGCCTGCTCAGCAGCCGACTCGGAACTCGGGGACTACACCCAGTGGGTGCGCTGACGCGCCCCCACGGAAGAAATCAAGATCAAGAAAAAATCAAGATCAAGAAGAAGCAAGATGGGAATACTAACCCGGATTGCCGCCCGCGTCGCGAGGAACTCGTCGGTGAACTGCCTCAGCGCCGCAGCTTGGCCCTGGAGCCGGGACCGGACGTCCTGTGCAGCCACGTTCACCACGGCCGTCCCTCCGCCTGGCGTCCACCCCGAGGTAGCGCTGGCCGCCTCCGCATCCCGGGCCGACGAGCTGGAGCCCACGGCCGGCTGCGGCTCCGACGCGGCCTTCGGTGGCTCCGACGAGGCCTTCCCCGTGCGCCGGCTCGACGGAATCCGGACCGCCATCTCAGCCCTCGCGGCCGGCTCGCCCCCCGCCGACTGTGCAGGCGGCGGATCAGGCCGGCCGCCTTGAGCCGCCCCAGTTGGCGGGGTCGGCACCGGCGCCCTCTCCAGGATGATGACGTCGTCGCTTCCCCCCAGCCCTAGCTGGTCGCCGCTGGCTCCCTCTAGCGAGGGCTCCATGTCCCCAGGCGCCATGACGCGCAGCGGGGTGACCATCAAAACCTCCCCCGCCGCCGCCGCGGCCGCAGCCTCTGCTTGGGCCCTGGCTGCGGCATCGGCGAGTGCCTTCGCCGCCTCCTCCTCCCGTGCCGCCTGGGCGGCGGCCGACCTCCGTGCCTCCGCCTCCCGCGCCTCTCGCTCCGCCCGCGCCTCCCGCGCGTTCCTTTCTGTCGCCTCCTGAAGGTCGGCACGGGGGTCCACGTGGCGGGTGGTGCTCCCAGAGCCCCTCGGCGACTCAACGACTGAGGCGGCAGCCGCCCGCTCAAGCGACAACGGAGCTCTGATCGTTGAAGAAAAAGACAAGGGTTCAGGAACCACCAGAGAAAAGAAAGAAAAAAGAGTATACGAAAGAAAGTGAACTTACGTCGACACGGTCTGCGGTTGCTTCACCGTCTTGCGGAAGCGAGCCGCCTTCGCGGCCGCCTCCTCCCGCCTGGTGGCTGCCGCCCCGCCTCTGGGCTTCTTCGTTCGGCTGCTGAACAAACCCTGGGCGGCGCGACGCTTTTGACCTCCACCCCGAGCAGGCAGCACGGCGGAGGAACCCGTGCCGCGTCCAGATGCCGGCTGGCGGCGCGGGACGACTTCGGCCTCATCGTCGTCCGGCCAGTCGTCAAAGGTAACTCCGAGCCCGGAGCCGCCGGCTTGGCCACCACCCGGCTCGACGTCGTCGTCCATACCGGCCGCCGCCAGGTCGGGGTCCTCCAGATCGGGTTCGGTCCGGTCGTGGACGAATCGGCGCTCCGAGTCTGACCCGCCGGCCGGCCGAAGCAGAGGGCTCTGTCGAAAAGCAAACCGACTAAGTTAGAATCGGCTAAGAGGAACTCGGCAACAAAGCAAAGAGAGAGAGAAAGAGACAAGGAGAGCATACCGTAGGCGGCGGATTGGCTCGGCTATACGTTTCCTTGCCGAACTGCCACTCTTCGGTGAGTTTGCAGTTCGCAAGGTAGTTCACCATATAGGCGACCTCCTCGCGCGGCATCTCCTTGGTACACATTCGGCTCGGATCGAGCTGGCCGCTCATCTGACAGATCAGATGAGGCCGGCTCTGGAGCAGAAGAACCCGGCGCGTGACGAACGCGGCCAGAAGGTCGGGCCCCGTCAAGCCCTCTGCCTGGGTCAGCTCCCGCACTCGGGCGACGGCGGCGGACCCGGCCGGCGTCAGAGTCACGGCCCGGAAGGACCACTGGGGCCGCCTGCCCTCTGGTGGGCCGGCTACGTAAGCCGGCAGGTTGATGTAGTCGCCCCGCGGGGCGATGTTCCGTACATAGAAGTATGATTTTTGCCACTTCTTCACCGATTGGATCAGCGTGATGACGGGGAAGGGGTTGTCGGCGACCGATCTCCGCGACGCGATGAAGGCGCCAGTCTAGCCGGCACGCCCCGCATGCGCGTGCCCAGCTTCGACTGGAACAACTCCCCCCAGAGCTCAAGGGTGGGGAGGACGCCGAGGTAGCCCTCGCACAGGGTGACGAAGGCGGACAGCAGCACCACCGCGTTTGGGGTGAGATGGTGCGGCTGGAGCTGATAGAAGTCGAGCCAGGAGCGGAAGAAGGCGCTCGCTGGCAGGCCGATGCCATGCAAGAAGTGCGAGCGGAAGACCACCCGCTCGCCCTCCCGCGGCTCCGGCGTAATTTCCCTCGCCAGCGCAAGGCGGACCTCCACCTTATCCGCGGCCGGCAGCCGCCGAGTATTGCGGAGGAACTCGACGTGGTCTTCGTGCATGTTGGAGCCGTCCCAATCCCCGCCATACTGCTCCGTGGCGGGAGGCATGGCAAAAACTAGCGCGGCGGCGGAGGAACGTGCGGTGGAAGAGCGCGGCGGCGAGGCGCTGTTGCAAGAAACGGCGAGCGAAGAAGATGGTGGAAGTAGGAGGAGCGTGCGAGGGCCTGCCGCCCTCCACCTCCCCCTACTTATAGCTTCGCGAGGCGAGGCCGAAGAGGCCAGACGTGGGGGGGGGAGACGTGGGATTAACTGCACCCATTCCCCCCACGCTCCGCGATTATTGCGCCCTAAAGGCGAGCCGAAACTGCCGCAAGGAAACGTGCGGGCGGTTTCGCGATACAGAGAATCCGCGCCTGGGCCCGGGCGCAGACGTGGCGGGCCCCCGCCCCGCGGCGACGTCCCGTCACGCGCGTGGGCTGGCAGGCTTTCTGGCCGAGGGAGGCCACGTGGTTCGTAGACGGCAAGTGGCCGGCCCGCGGCCCGGAGCACACGCTAGCAAGCTCCCGCCCTCCGACTCCGGAGTTTTCGACCAAGGCGACACGCCTAACTAAAGCCGGCTCCCAGCTGCCGACTTGTCAAGATAGGAAGCTGATCGAGCTTCTCAAACCCCTACTCCACCTCGAAGCCCAATCAGCTTCGGGGACTACTGTCGGAGTAAATGGCCACGGGTAGCCTAACCGACTGCCCCTGGTTCTTCTGAAAAAATTATCAGGCCTTCGGGCCTCCAAGCACTCCAAGCATTGGGCCGCCTTCCCTGGCCGGCTACCTCTGAAGCCAACTCCCGGAAGGCGACCCAGCCTTAGCAACCTCTCCCTGGGACGACTACGGGGTGGCCGACTCCAAGAAGCCGGCCAAGAAGGATGCCGACTCCAAGAAGCCGGCCGAGACCACAACCACCAAAGCTACACCCACATAATGGTGACAAGACGGGGTGTGGCCACAGTGCGGCCCACTACTCCCGAGGCCCGAGGCAGGCATGGCCACAGGAGGCCGTACGGGATGACCGTCTCCTGTTCGGCTCGGCACTGTAGCCATGCGAGCCTCGACGTCATCCACGACCGACTCCTGTACGGCCCGCAGGCGCCGGGCCCCTTCCGCCAGAGAGAGGCGCGGAGGCGGCCCGGCCTCCCCCAGTCGACCGAGGGTGTAGCCGGCCTCCAGAAGCCGGCTACCCCCTTCCTCGAAGCAGGAGCCCCATTAAGGAGACAAGACGAGGTAAGGCTACAGTGAGAGCCCCCGAGGCGGCCCACTGTAGCCACGCTCACCTCGACAAAGCCCTCGTCATCAGAGGCGAGGCTACAGTAAGCAGCCACCGACAAGACCCTAGGCGGTGGGGCCAGCCTGTCGACCAAGAAGCCGGCAGCCGGCGGGACCCACCAGTCGGCGGAGAGGCCGGCGAGCGTAGACACTGACGGCTGGGACCAGTGCCCAGCCGGATTACCATTGTACCCCCGGGGGGTAGGCTTATATAAACCCCCCGGAGCACCCATGCAAAGGGTTAGCTTCTGAACACAGCACACACACCATAGAGATAGAGAGAAGCAAGAGCTAGCCTTGTTCTTCTTCTCCCTTGAACCCAACAGCTCTAGGAGCAATTGTAGCTACCTTTCCTTGATCTAGTGATCATGCGGAGACCCCGCAGAGCAGGACTAGGGGTGTTATCTCCTCGGAGAGCCCCGAACCTGGGTAAGATCCGCCGGCGTGCATGTCTTCGCCTCATCCCGTTTCCAGGCACCGGCGATGTCTTATTGGCACCCACAATGATAAGACATCCGTTGGCATATGTCGCACCAACCACCCGACAACCATCACTCTACAGCTTATTTTCCTTTGCCCTCCATTTTCTACACATCAGATCTATATTTACTTTTACCATAAGGTTGGTACTGAAGAAGTTTAGCTGTGCATTGCTCTTGGCTGTACCTTTTGCCTGTATCGATGCACTTACATTTATAGCTACTTGGTTGTGTAGCATCACTCTTCATCTTATCTTAAATATTCTCCATTTTTTCATATATTATCACATCTATATTTACTCTTAACAAAATGTAGAATAAAGGAAATGCTTTTGAAGAAGATTCTGTGGTAAACTTCTTGAATTGCCCCCCCCCATCAGCATGGACAAGGCCTTTATAGAGCCTGTCTTCACCAATAATGTAAGTTTGTCCATCTCAAGCCTTCAAACTTTGTTGTATATATTTGGTTAGGCATGACTGCAATAGCTGTTTATTTTTGGTGTTTGCATCAAATTGCTTGTTTAAAGTTTATTATGTAGTTCATAAACAAAACTTTGTCCTTTCTCAATTTAAGTTTTTAGTTGTACAACCAAGTTCCTTCTTCATACCATGTAAATTAAACTATACAGAGCAAGTGATCTTCTTTTGCACTGCATGTATGCTTCTGTTCTTCATCCGTAATCCAGTGGTGTGGTGAACCTACCCACTACAGCACAATGTCATATTCTGCAATGTCTTAACTATGAACAATGTCATATCATTCTACTATTATTTAAACCGTCTCTTTATTTGCCAATCTAAAATGGTATAAATTGACAGCACACTAACCATTGATACTTATGAGTTCTTGATCTGTAATCCAGTGGTGTCGTGAAGCTGCCAACTCCTTCATAATATCATTTCCTGCCATGTCTTGACCTGAACAATACCATATTGTGTTAATGCAATTTTAAACTGTGTCACTTTATTCGTCAGTAAGAAATGTGATGAATTGTCAGCACTGATACTTTTATGTGCAAAACCTGTCATCTGTCTGCTTGTTTATCTTTCAGAGTGAGGAAGATATAAGTGTTGAACAAGCGCAGTCTCATCATCTTGCTTAGCTGCTTGCGCTGCAGCTCCCCAGCAGCGCTAACCTTTCTTGAACTCTATTGAAGTGCTGTTGGTTTTGTATATTATTTTGTCGGTGTGTTTATTTGCACTGGTGGCGATCTTTGATGCCCAGTGTATGTAATCTCCTGTCTGCTTGTGCTTTATTATCATAGTGGCGAACTTTGATGCCTAGTGGATGTAATATGCCGTAATTTCTTTATTGTATAGTCTAGGTTTTTTCTTATTCACGATGCTGCAGTTATTTTACTGTATATATATTATGTCTTCGCAGTAAACCGGCCAAACCGTGAAATTACGGTACATAATCGGGCCGTCATGCAATCACGATGTAGGTTGGGCCTGAAACGTGCCGAACAGCTCACGAGCCGGCAGCAGCCCGAAATGAACCCCGGCCCATGATTGTGTGAATCAAGTCACGGGCTTTTAACAGGCCAAAATTGTCTCGGTCCTTGTTTGGCCCAATCAGATATCGGCTGCGAGCAGGCCGGATGCAAACCGGGCCGTAGTTAGGCCCAACTATATGACGGGCTTTTAACAGGCCGAAATTAATATAGGGTCGAAATGTTAAACGGGCCTTTAATAGGCCAAAACTAATATCAGGCTGAATTACTAAGTGGGCCTTTAGCAAGTGGGCCCAAAAGCATAGTGTCTAGTTGACGGGCCAAATCTGATATGGGCCATAATTGAGCCCAAAGCCTCTTAAAGGGCCGGACCCGATCTGGGCCGTAATTTGGCCCAGAACGTGGTAGGCTTTTAACGGGCCGGATCTCATATGGGCCACTATTAGGCCCGGAGCGTGGCAGGCCATTAATGGACCGGATCAAATATGGGCCGGCATTTGGCCCAAAACATGGTAGCCAGTTAATGGGCCGGCCTACTAGGGTCCTCAAAATCTTGTGGGCCTACAGCTGGGCCGGCCCATTAATGTCGGCAAAATCTCGTGGGCCTTTAGCTGGGCCAGCCCATTATGACCCGCACGAATCTTGTGGGCCTTTACCTGGGCCGGCCCATTATGGCACACAAAAATCTTGTGGGCCTTTACCTGGGCCGGCCCATTATGGCCCGCAAAATCTTGTGGGCCTTTAGCTGGGCCAGCCCATTATGGTCCGCAAAATCTCGTGGGCCTTTAGCTGGGCCGGCCCATTATGGCCCGCAAAATCTTTTGGGCCTTTAGTTGGGCCGGCCCATTTAAACTTGATGGGCCGGTCCACGTGTCAACATATCATAGGCGCGTCTCGCCCATTGGATGAGTGACACCTGTGCCAACGCGGACCTGACACGTGTCTCCTCCAGCCAATGATGATTTTACACATGGAAAATCCCCATTGGTCGGGGCTGTTAACGGGTTATCGGATCCAAAACCCGACCTGATAGCTTAACGGCGTTCCGTTACGGTGGATGCCACGTGTCGGTCACCCTTGACGAAAGCACTTCTGTGACGCGCGATTTATCGTCATGGAAGTGGACACTTCCATGATGATAATTTTGGTAATGTCATGGAACACTTCTACGACAGCACAGGTATGACTACCTTGATTCTGTCATAAATTTGTCATGGATGTACATGCATGACAAAAAACGCGACCTACTGTGACAAACACGTATCATCACGGAAGTGTATTTTTTTTGTAGTGTTATAGAATGGTAATTGGTTTTCGCAAATTAAACAAAGCTATTAGAAAATATCATTACCCTCTACCTTTTATTGATCAAATGCTAGAAAGACTATCCAAACATACACATTTTTGCTTTCTAGATGGTTATTCTGGTTTCTCTCAAATACCTGTGTCAAAAGAGGACCAAGAAAAGACCACTTTACTTGCCCTTTCGGTACTTTTGCTTATAGATGTATGCCTTTGGGTTTATGCAATGCACCTGCTACCTTTCAAAGATGTATGGCTGCTATATTCTCTGATTTTTGTGAAAAGATTGTTGAGGTTTTCATGGATGATTTCTCCATTTACGGAACTTCTTTTGATGATTGCTTAAGCAACCTTGATCGAGTTTTGTAGAGATGTGAAGAAACTAATCTTGTCTTGAATTGGGAGAAGTGTCACTATATGGTTAATGAAGGTATTGTCTTGGGGCATAAAATTTCTGAAAGAGGTATTGAAGTTGATAGAGCTAAAGTAGATGCTATTGAAAAGATGTCGTGTCCTAAAGATATCGAAGGTATAAGAAGTTTTCTTGGTCATGCTATTTTGTATAGGAGGTTTATTAAAGACTTCTCTAAAATTTCTAGGCCTCTCACTAATATCTTGCAAAAAGATGTTCCTTTTGTTTTTGATGATGATTGTGTAGAAGCATTCGAAATACTTAAGAAAGCCTTGATTTCTGCACCTATTGTTCAACCACATGATTGGAATTTACCATTTGAAATTATGTGTGATGCTAGTGATTATGCTGTTGGTGCTGTTCTAGGGCAAAGAGTTGATAAGAAATTGAATGTTGTTCATTATTCTAGTAAAACTCTAGACAGTGCCCAGAGAAATTATGCTACTACTGAAGAAGAATTTTTAGCAGTTGTGTTTGCTTATGATAAGTTCAGATCTTATATTGTTGATTCCAAAGTAACTGTTCACACTGATCATGCTGCTATTAAATATCTTATGGAAAAGAAAGATGCTAAACCTAGACTTATTAGATGGGTTCTCTTGTTACAAGAATTTGATTTGCATATTATTGATAGAAAGGGAGCTGAGAACCCCATTGCAGACAACTTGTCTAGGTTAGAAAATGTTCTTGATGACCCACTGCCTATTGATGATAGCTTTCCTGATGAGCAATTAGTTGTCATAAATGCTACTCGTAATACTCCATGGTATGCTGATTATGCTAATTACATTGTTCCTAAATTTATACCACCTAGTTTCACATACCAGCAAAAGAAAAAGTTTTTCCATGATTTGAGACAGTACTTTTGGGATGACCCACACCTTTATAAAGAAGGAATACATGGTGTTATTAGACGTTGTGTACCTGAGCATGAACAGGAACATATCCTACGCAAGTGCCATTCCGAGTCCTATGGAGGACACCATGTTGGAGATAGAACTGCACAGAAGGTATTGCAATCTGGTTTTTATTGGCCTACTCTCTTCAAGTATGCTCGTAAGTTTGTCTTGTCTTGTGATGAATGCCAGAGAATTGGCAATATTACTAGACGTCAGGAAATGACTATGGATTATTCACTTGTTATTGAACCATTTGATGTTTGGGGCTTTGATTATATTTGACCTTTTGCTTCCTCTAATGGGTATACACATATTCTAGTTGTTGTTGATTACGTTAGTAAGTGGGTAGAAGCTATTCCAACTAGTAGTGCTAATCATAACACTTCTAATAAGATGCTTAAAGAAGTTATTTTTCCGAGGTTTGGAGTCCCTAGATATTTAATGACTGATGGTGGTTCACATTTTATTCATGCTGCTTTCCGTAAAATGCTTGCTTAATATGATGTCAACCATAGAATTGCATCTCCATATCATGCTCAGTCTAGTGGTTAAGTAGAATTGAGCAATAGAGAGATTAAATTGATTTTGCAAAAGACTGTTAATAGGTCTAGAAAGAATTGGTCTAAGAAACTTGATGATGCATTATGGGCTTATAGAACTGCTTATAAAAACCCTATGGGTATGTCTCCATATAAAATGGTCTATGGAAAAGCATGACACTTACCTCTTGAACTAGAACATAAAGCTTATTGGGCTATTAAAGAGCTCAATTATGACTTGAAACTTGCCGGTGAGAAGAGGCTATTTGACATCAACTCGCTTGATGAATGGAGGACCCAAGCCTACGAGAATGCCAAGTTGTTTGAAGAAAAGGGTAAAAGATGGCATGACAAGAGGATACAAAAGCGTGAGTTTAATGTAGGCGATCATGTTTTGCTATACAACTCCCGTTCAAGATTTTTTGCAGGAAAACTTCTCTCTAAATGGGAAGGTCCTTACATTATCGAGGAAGTCTATCGTTCCGGTGCCATGAAAATCAACAACGCCGAAGGCACAAATCCGAAGGTGGTAAACGGTCAATGAATCAAACATTATATCTCAGGTAATCCCATAAATGTTGAGACCAATTGACACCATAACAAAGGAGGAGTACATAAGGGACACTTTCCAGAACGTTTCAGACTCCGGAAAGGAGTAGGTGTGTGCTACGGTAAGTAAACCGACTCCAAAATGTTTCCAATAGCAATTTTTCTCCATTTTGGAATATTTAAAAAATTAGGAAAATTAAAAGTTGTCCGAAAGAGATATGAGGAGACCACAAGGGTGGAGGGCGCGCCCCCTGCCTTGTGGCCACCTCGTGTGCCCTCCGGACTCTGTTTTCTTGCAGAATACTTCTTTTGGTCGGTAAAAATTCATTATATAATCTCCTGAAGGTTTTGACCATCGTACCACGGCAAAATCCCTTGTTTTCGTCTGAGTTGTTTCTGCAGCAGATTTGGAGCAAGATGTCGTCTCAAGATTCGGAGGGTGAGAGCTATGTAGCTGATTTCATTGCAGACCCCAAGGTCTATGGGGATATGGAGCATTATGGTTGGACCACGGAGGAAGAAGAAGACTATGATCCAAAGGGAAAGGAGGAGACAAGCTCAGAAGAAGATGAAGTCCCACTACCCCAACCTGGGTACATGCCCGTGGAGTTCAAAAAGTCTAGTCTTCCTAAAAAAGCAAAGAAACCTAAGATCGAGTTTATCCCTTTTCGTCTCTTGCAGGAAAACAAACAGGAACTATGAAAAATATATTAAGGCTTGAGCAGGACATCGATGACTTAAGGGAGGAAAATTCTATCCTCAAGCGCAACCGGAGGAAGAAGCCTACTACATCAACAACTCCATCATCACCATCACCTCCGAAGAAAGGGACATAAATACATGGGTATGGGCACTCCCCTTGGCAACTGCCAAGCTTGGGGGAGGTGCTCCGGTATCGTATCACCATCACACTTTTACATTCATCAGTTTTCTTAGTTCGAACCTTTTGGTTATATCTTGATCTAGTAGAATAAAGTTTTAGTACGATCTAGCTTTGAGTTTTGCTCTATGTTCCCTCTATGTAATTGAGTCCTTGAGTTATATATAATAAATAGTAGTTTTGAGTTGAGGGCTTTGCTTTATTGCTATGATCTTGAGGGAATTAAATAAAATAAAGAATAAAAAGAAATAAAAAGACCATATATTGATCTTATGGAGAGTAATGACTTCACATATAAACAGTATGGTGAATAAAAGTTGTTGAGAGTTGATAAACATAGTTTTGGTCATTGTTACAATTAATGGGAAGTAATAAAGAAAGAGAGGTTTCACATATAAATATACTGTCTTGGACATCCTTTGTAATTGTGAGCACTCATTAAAATATGACATGCTAAAAAGTTGATGTTGGACAAGGAAGACAACATAATGGGTTATGCTTTCCTATATCCGAATAGAAGTTATATTGTCATGGATAATCCAACATGTTGAGCTTGCCTTTCCCTCTCATGCTAGCCAAATTCTTTGCACCAAGTTGAGATACTACTTGTGCTTCCAAACATCCCTTCAACAAGTTTTGCCACGGAGTCCACCATACTTTCCTATGGATTGAGTAATATCCTTCAAGTAAGTTGTCATCTGTGCAAGCAATAAAAATTGCTCTCTAAATATGTATGATCTATTAGTTTGAAGAAAATAAGCTTTATACAAACTTGTGATATAGAAGAAATAAAAGCGATGGACTGCATAATAAAGTTCTTTATCACAAGCGTCAATATAAAGTGACGTTCCTTTGCATTAAGATTTTGTGCATCCAACAATAAAAGCGCATGAAAACCTCTGCTTCCCTCTGCAAAGGTCCTATCTTTTACTTTTATCCTCTACCAATATACAAGAGTCATGGTGATTATCACCTTTCCTTTTTACACTTTTTCTTTTGGCAAGCACTATGTATTGGAGAGATTTGAATATGTATCCACTCGGATGTAGGTTATCATAAAGTATTATTGTTGACATTACCCTTGAGGTAAAAGGTTGACATTACCCTAAACCCTTTCTCTGTGTCCGATGGAAGCTTTGTACCCATAAGTATCGCGTGAGTGTTAGCAATTGTGAAAGACTAAATGATAGTTGAGTATGTGGCCTTGTTGAAAAGCTCTTATATTGACTCTTTCCGATGTTATGATAAATTGCAATTGCTTCAATGACCGAGATCATAGTTTGTTAGTTTTCAATGAAGTTTCTGATTCATACTTTACCTTGTGAATGAATTTTTACTTTAGCATAAGAAGTTATATGACATTATATGTTGCTATTCTAAAGATGATCATGATGCCCTCATGTCCATATTTTATTTTATCGACACCTCTATCTCTAAACATGTGGACATATTTTTCGATATCGGCTTTCGCTTGAGGACAAGCGAGGTCTAAGGTTGGGGGAGTTGATATGTCCATTTTGCATCATGCTTTTATATTGATATTTATTGCATTATGGGATGTTATTACACATTATGTCACAATACTTATGCCTTTTTTCTCTTATTTTATGAGGTCTACATGAAGAGGGAGAATGCCGGCAGCTGGAATTCTGGACTAGAAAAGGATCAAATATTAGAGACCTATTCTGCACAACCCCAAAAGTCCTGAAACCTCATGGAGAATTATTTTGGAATATATAAAAAATATTGGGCAAAGAAAGCACCAGAGGGGGGCCTGGGCACGCTCCCTGCCTTGTGGTCCACCTGGCAGGCCCCCGATGCCCATCTTCTGCTATAAGGTGTGTTTTGATCTGAAAAATAAATAAGAAGGAAGCTTTCGGGACAAAGCGCCGCCATCTCAAGGCGGAACCTCGGCAGAACCAATCTAGGGCTCCGGCGGAGCTGTTCTGCCGGGGAAACTTCCCTCCCAGAGGGGGAAATCGAAGCCATCATCATCACCAACGATCCTCTCATCGAGAGGGGGTCAATCTCCATCAACATATTCACCAGCACCATCTCCTCTCAAACCCTAGTTCATCTCTTGGATCCGATCTTTGTCTCAAAACCTCAAATTGGTAACTGTGGGTTGCTAGTAGTGTTGATTACTCCTTCTAGTTGATGCTAGTTGGTTTACTCGGTGGAAGATCAGATGTTCAGATCCTTAATGATAATTAATAATCCTCTGATTATGAAAATTAATATGCTTGGTGAGTAGTTATGTTTGTTCCTGAGGACATGGGAGAAGTCTTGTTATAAGTAATCATGTGAATTTGATATTCGTTCGATATTTTGATGAGATGTATGTTGTCTTTCCTCTAGTGGTGTTATGTGAACGTCGACTACATGACACTTCACCATGATTTGGGCATAGGGGAAGACATTGGGAAGTAATAAGTAGATGATGGGTTGCTAGAGTGACAGAAGCTTAAACCCTAGTTTATGCGTTTCTTCGTAAGGGGCTGATTTGGATCCATATGTTTCATGCTATGGTTAGATTTATCGTAATTATTCTTTCGTAGTTGCGGATGCTTGTGAGAGGGTTAATCATAAGTGGGAGGCTTGTCCAAGGAAGGGAAGAACCCAAGCACTGGTGCACCCACATATCAAATTATCAAAGTAATGAATGCGAATCATATGAGCATGATGAAAACTAACTTGACAACAATTCCCATGTGTCCTCGGGAGCGATTTGCTTTATATAAGACTTCGTCCAGGCTTGTCCTTTGCTACAAAAATGATTTGACCATCTTGCTGCACCTTATTTACTTTTGTTACTTGTTACCCGTTACGAATTATCTTATCACACACCTATCTGTTACCAATAATTTCAGTGCTTGGAGAGAATACCTTGCTGAAAACCGCTTGTGATTTCCTTCTGCTCCTCGTCGGGTTCGACACTTTTACTTATCGAAAGGACTATGATAGATCCCCTATACTTGTGGGTCATCATGCTGTGCGAACAGGCATGAGTTGACGGGACGCGTGCGAACAATCCGCCGTGCAGGCAGACCAGGAGGCGTGCGTCCAGGTGTGTTAATTGACGGGAGGCGTGCTCGATGCATAGTGTCATCGGGAGGCGTGCGAGTAGCTGTGTGAAATGACGGCATGCATGCCAGCAGTCTGGTGCATAGGCTCAGCGGGAGGCGAGCCAGCGGTTTGACCGCCGCCCGCCTCTTCCCCACTACTCCATATTAATGGCGCGCCCAAGTGGCTGCACTCCCCACCCTCGCCACACACACAATCCTCTCTCTCCGCCTGCATCCTCGACGCCGCTCTAAGTCCTCAAATCCGTCCGTGTATGAGGATGCCGCCAAAGAGCCCCATCAGAGGGAGTGATGACGCGGGGCTGCTGAAGCACTGGAGCACGGTGTGAAGATGGATACAGAGGTTGCCGTCGCCACCGACGAGGTATCGCTGCACCATAACATCGTCGACGGCATCGTGCTTCCACAGCCGGAGCCAGAGGTCCACACCGACTCGGGTGACGACTCCAGTGAAGACTCGGGCGACGACGACGGAGAACCGGTTAGTCATCTATACCCATTTATGTATCAATTTGAAACGTCTCCAACGTATCTATAATTTATGAAGTATTAATGCTATTATATTATCTGTTTTGGATGTTTATGGGCTTTATTAAACACTTTTATATTATTTTTGGGACTAACCTATTAACCCACAGCCTAGTGCCGGTTACTGTTTTTCCCCTTGTTTCAGTGTTTCAAAGAAAAGGAATATCAAACGGAGTCCAAACGGAATGAAACCTTCGGGAGAGTTATTTTTGGAAAGAAAGCAATCCAGGAGACTTGGAGTACACGTCAGGGAATCAACGAGGAGAGCACGAGGCAGGGGAGCGCGCCTACCCCCCCAGGCGCGCCCTCCACCCTCGTGGGCCCCTCGTGGCTCCCTGACCGACTTCTTTCGCCTATATATATCCATATACCCTAAAACCATCGGGGAGCAGAATAGATCGGGAGTTCCGCCGCCGCAAGCCTCTGTAGCCACCGAAAACCAATCTAGACCCGTTCCGGCACCTTGCCAGAGGAGGGGATCCCTCTCCGGTGGCCATCTTCTTCATCCCGGCGCTCTCCATGACGGGGAGGGAGTAGTTCACCCTCGGGGCTGAGGGTATGTACCAGTAGCTATGTGCTTGATCTCTCTCTCTCTCTCTCTCGTGTTCTTGAGGTGGTACGATCTTGATGTATCGTGAGCTTTGCTATTATAGTTGGATCTTATGATGTTTCTGCCCCTCTACTCTCTTGTAATGGATTGAGTTTTCCCTTTGAAGTGATCTTATCGGATTGAGTCTTTAAGGATTTGAGAACACTTTATGTATGTCTTGCATGTGCTTATCTGTGGTGACAATGGGATATTCACGTGATCTACTTGATGTATGTTTTGGTGATCAACTTGCGGGTTCCGTAACATTGTGAACTTATGCATAGAGGTTGGCACACGTTTTCGTCTTGATTCTCCGGTAGAAACTTTGGGGCACTCTTTGAAGTTCTTTGTGTTGGGTGAATAGATGAATATGAGATTGTGTGATGCATATCGTATTATCATACCCACGGATACTTGAGGTAACATTGGAGTATATAGGTGACATTAGGGTTTTGGTTGATTTGTGTCTTAAGGTGTTATTCTAGTACGAACTCTTGAATATATTGATTAGAAAGAATAACTTTGAGGTGGTTTGGTACTCTACCATAATCTCTTCGTTTGTTCTCCGCTATTAGTGAATTTGGAGTGACTCTTTGTTGCATGTTGAGGGATAGTTATATGATCCAATTATGTTATTATTGTTGAGAGAACTTGCACTAGTGAAAGTATGAACCCTAGTTCTTGTTTCCTAGCATTGCAATACCGTTTGTGCTCACTTTTATAATTAGTTACCTTGCTGTTTTTATATTTTTAGATTACCAAAACTCATATCTATCATCCATATTGCACTTGTATCACCATCTCTTCGCCGAACTAGTGCACCTATACAATTTACCATTGTATTGGGTGTGTTGGGGACACAAGAGACTCTTTGTTATTTGGTTGTAGGGTTGTTAGAGAGACCATCTTCAACCTACGCCTCCCACGGATTAATAAACCTTAGGTCATCCACTTGAGGACAATTTTCTACTGCCTACAAACCTCTGCACTTGGAGGCCCAACAATGTCGGGGGGTAGGTGCGACCTATGCCAATGGGTGGCTTATCATTGTGGGAGCCAGTAAGACATCGCCGGTGCCTGGAAACGAGATAAGGCGAAGACATGCACGCCGGCGAATCTTACCCAGGTCCTGCTCTGCGGGGTCTCCGCATGATCACTAGATCAACACAAGTAGCTACAAGTGCTCCTTGAGCTGTTTGGCTAGAGGAGGAAGAAAGGCAAGGCTAGCTCTCCTCTTCCCTCTACGTGGTGGCTAAAACTATCTTCGAGATCCACCCTTTGCATGGGTGCCCTAGGGGTTTATATAGGCCTACCCCCCAGGGATACAATGGTAATCCGACTGGGTGCGGGTCCCAGCCGTCAGTGTTTGTGCTCGCCAGCTTCTCCGCCGGCCGTTGGGGCCCGCCGACAGGTGGGTCCCGCCGGCTGCCGGCCTCTTGGTCGACAGGCTGGCCCCACCACCTGGGGGCCTTGTCGGCGGCTGGTTAGTATCGCCTCGCCCCTGATGACGAGGGCTTTGTCGAGGTAAGCGTGGCTACAGTGCCGCCGCCGCGCGGGCTCTCAATGTAGCCTCACCTCGTCTTGTCTCCTTAATGATGCACATACTTCGAGGGAGGGAGGTAGCCGGCTACGCCTCAGGCCGACTAGGGGAGGCCTGGCCGCCTTCGAGCGTCTCTCTCTGGCTGAAGGGGCCCGCCGCCCGCGGGACGTACTGGCGTCTGTCGTGGGTGACGTCACGGTCAACATGGCAACAGTGTCGCGCCGCACGGGGGATGGCTGACCCGTACGGCGCACTGTGGCCATGCATGCTCCGGGATTCGGGGGTGGCAGGCTGTACTGTGGCCACGCCCCGTCTCATCACCGTTATGTGGGTGCAGCCCTGGGTGGGTGCAGTCTTGGCCGGCTTCCGGGAGTCGGTCTTCTTGTGGCCGGCTTCTGGGAGTCGGCCTTCTTGTGGCCGGCTTCTAGGAGTTGGTCTTCTCGTGGCCAGCTTCTGGGAGTCGGTCTTCTCATGCCGGCTTCTAGGAGTCGGCCACCTTATGGTTATCTTCGGGGAGGTTCTCGAGGTCGGGTCGCCTTCCGGTAGTCGGCCTGTGAGGTAGCCGACCAGGGGAAGGCGGCCCTGTGTTTTGGATACTTGAAGGCCCAATCGGCCTGATAATTTTTCAGAGAGCCAGGGGGAGTCGGTTAGGCTACCCGTGGCCATTTACTCCGACAGTAGTCCCCGAAGCTGGTTGGGCTTCGAGGCTGAGAAGAGGACGAGAAGTTCGGTCAGCTTCTTATCTTGAAGAGCCAGCAGCTAGGAGCCGGCTTCGGTTGGGTACGCCGTCTTGGCGAGATTTTGAATTCTGAAGGCGGGAGTCGGTTGGTGCGCACGCCGGGTCACGGGCCGGCCGCTCGCCGCCCGCGTACCACGTGGCACCCTCTGGCTGAAAAAAGCCTGCCAACCCACGCGCGCGACGGGACGTCGCCGCAGGCCGGGGGCCCATCACTCCCACGCCTAGGCCCAGGCGCGGATTCTCTGTGGCCCAAAGCGGGACGCTCGCCTTCCGACGGCAGTTTCTGCACGTTGTTAGGGCACAATAATCGCGGGACGTGGGGGAGTGGGCGCGGTTAATCCCACGTTCCCTTCCACGCCTCTCCTCCTCGGCTTCGCCGCACGAGGCTATAAGTAGGGGGGAGGGGGAGCGGCAGACGCTCGCACGCTTACCCTCGCTCCTCCATCTTCTTCTTCCTTCTCTCCATCGCAGCAGCCCTTCGCCGCCGCACCATCCCTCTAATCTTCGCACTACCCCGCAGCTTCGCCGCCGCGGGGCCGTGTTTTTGCCGTCGCCGCGCCCTTTCTCATCAGCTTCTTGCCATCATGCAGTACGGCGGAGACTGGGACGGCTCCAACGTCCACGCGGACCACATCGACTTCCTCCGCAAGACGCGGCGGTTGCCCGGCGAGGACCAGGTGCGGGTCCGTCTCGCGCCGAAGAAGGAGATCACGCCGGAGCCGGAGGAAGGCGAGCGGGTAATCTTTCGCTCGCATTTCCTGCGCGACCTTGGCCTGCCCGCTAGCGCCTTCTTCCATTCCTTTCTTGAATTCTATCAGCTCCAGCCGCACCACCTCACACCCAACACGGTGGTGCTGCTGTCCGCCTTCGTCACTCTGTGCGAGGGCTTTCTTGGCGTTCTTCCCACCCTCGAGCTCTGGGGGGAATTCTTCCAATTCAAGCTCGGCACCCACATGCAGGGCGTGCCGGCTCAGAGCGGCACCTTCATCGTGATGCAGAGGCCGGCAGCCGACAACCCCTTCCCTGTCATCATGCTGATCCAGTCGGTGAAGCGCTGGCAGAAATCGTACTTCTACGTGAAGAATGTCGCCCCGCAAGGCGACTACGTCAACTTGCCGGCTTACGTAGCCGGCCCGCCGGCTGGGAGGCGGCCCCGGTGGTCCTATCGGGCCAGGACGCTATCGCCGGCTGGAGCCGCCGCTATCGCCCGACTCCGGGTAATGATCCAGTCGGAGGGCCTGACTGGGTCCGACCTGCTGGCCGCCTTCGTGGTGCGCCGGGTGCTCCCGCTTCAAAGCCGCCGTCATTTGATCAGTCAAATGAGTTGCCAACTCGATCTGAGTCGGATGTGCATGTAACGCCCACGATGCAGCTATATCTCCCACGTGTCGAGGCACGACTTAGAGGCATAACTGCATAGTGGTTTTGTCGCAAGAAGGGTCATCTTCACACAATCCCATGTAATGAACAAGAATGGGATAAAGAGTTCGCTTACAATCGCCACTTCACACAATACATAAATATAATTCATACATCATCCAAAATACACACATATAGACCGACTACAGTTAAAATCCAGATAAAAATAAGATAACCCCAAATGCTAGATCCCCGATCGTCCCAACTGGGCTCCACTACTGATCATCAGGAAAAGACACATAGTAATGACCACGTTCCTCGTCGAACTCCCACTTGAGATCGACCCCATCATCTGCACTAGCATCGTCGGCACCTGCAACTGTTTTGGTAGAATCTGTGAGTCACGAGGACTCAGCAATCTCACACCCGCGAGATCAAAACTATTTAAGCTTATAGGGAAGGATGGTGTAAAGAGGTGGAGCTGCAGCGGCAATAAGCATATATGGTGGCTAACATACGCAAGAGAGAGCGAGAAGAGAAGCAACGGAACGGTCGTCATCTAGCAATGACCAAGAAGTGATCCTGAACTCCTACTTGCGTCATTCATAACTCAAACCGTGTTCACTTCCCGGCTACACACACGGTTGATGTATTTTAACTGGGTCAAGTGACAAGTTCTCTACAACCGGACATTAACAAATTCCCATTTGCCTCATAACCGCGGGCATGGCTTTCGAAAGATAATACCCTGCAGGGGTGTCCCAACTTAGCCCATCATAAGCTCTCACGGTCAACGAAGGATAAACCTTCTCCCGGAAAGACCCGATCAGTCTCGGAATCCCGGTTTACAAGACATTTTGACAATGGTAAAACAAGACCAGCAAAGCCCCCGAATGTGCCGACAAATCCCGATAGGAGCTGCACATATCTCGTTCTCAGGGCACACCGGATAAGTCAAGCTACGAGTAAAACCAGACCTCGAGTTTCCCCGAGGTGGCCCCGCGGGCTGCTCGGTTTGGACCAACACTCGAAGGTGCACTGGCCCGGGGGGGTTAAAATAAAGATGACCCTCGGGCTCGCGAAAACCCGGGGGAAAAGGCTTAGGCGGCAAATGGTAAAACCAAAGTTGGGCCTTGCTGGAGGAGTTTTATTCAAGGCGAACTGTCAAGGGGGTCCCATAAATCACCCAACCGCGTAAGGAACGCAAACTCAAGGAACGTAATCCCGGTATGACGGAAACTAGGGCGGCAAGAGTGGAACAAAACACCAGGCATAAGGCCGAGCCTTCCACCCTTTACCAAATATATATGTAGATACATTAATTAAATAAGAGATATTGTGATATCCCAACATATCCATGTTCCAACATGGAACAAACTTCAACTTCACCTGCAACTAGCAACGCTATAAGAAGGGCTGAGCAAAAGCGGTAACTTAGCCAAACAACGGTTTGCTAGGAAAGGATGGCTAGGGGCTGACATGGAAAAATGGGAGACATGATATAGCAAATGATAGGTAGCGTAGCATGGCAATAGAGCGAACAACTAGCAAAGCAAAGATAGAAGTGATTTCGAGGGGTGGTCATTTTGCCTGCAAGGTTCTCAGAGTTGTCGAAAGCTTGATCCTCGTAAGCGTACTCAACAGGTTCCTCGTTCACAAACTCGTCTCCCGGCTCTTCCCAAGACAAGAACACAAACAAACGGAACCACAATCAATCACGAGAAATGCACAAGCAACATGATGCAAAACAAGTATGATATGCGATGCATATGCGTGCTCCGGAAGGAAAATGATGAACATGGCAGTAACTTGGCAAACAAAGCATGCCACTGGAAAGATGAGATGATTTCGGTCGAAATCGATATAAAGATCATCGGAAACGGATGCACGGTTTGCAAATGGCAAGCAAAACAAGAATGACACGAATCTATGATTAATAGCATGATTGCACTTAAAATGCAACAAGTAACAATGCTACAGCACCCCAACATAGCAACAAAGCATATAACAGTAATCTACAGGAGATGCTTGACAAAAGATGAACAGTGAGCTACGGCTAGTTCACAACATAACAAGCTCAAACAAGCATGGCAAAAGTGCAAAAGATAACAGGTTCTCAGACTTGGTGAAATTACTGGACATGACAGAAAACAACATCAGGTAGCAATGTTCAGAGCACGAAATCAACATGCTACAGGAACCTAACATGGAAAAACAAGGAATGAAAGTATTCTACTAAATTCATATGACAAAAGTCCCTTACCGACCATAAGCCAAAAAGGACCCGAAGATATGATGGCAACCTTGTAAACATAGAAAGTTTGTTAACAGGTTTCAGACTTAGCAGAAAACAGAGCAGGGCAGAAACAATAATATGAAGGCACCTTGGTGAGCTTGATGCACTCACCACAGAGCAATTCATGACAAATCTAGCATACCTACAGCAAGATGGCATGTTTATGAAGCTATCCATGGCAATAAAAAAAGCATAGCATGTATGGATCAACTACAACAAGCTTGGCAAAAATGAATATCATGTTAAGAATCTACTAGAAATATTTTATAGCAAAAGTAGAGCAAGATTGTGTCATGCTATGGCACTCCATAATTACAAAAAAGGCCAGGAATATATCAATTACAACTATAGCTACAAAACATCCTTACTGAACATCTCCAAAATATGCATGGATCTCTCTGTAGCATCAAGTTTATATGGCAACAAAATAACAGCAGACGAGGACTTAGAGAAATCACCAAGTCCCTGAAATCAGAAACATTACGGGGCCTAGTTTGCATGCTTGTGCTAGTCACCATAGAGATCACAAAAATACATGGCATACACCCTTGGAAAGATGGCATGGCATACAACAAAACACATGTAGAGCTCATGCCCATAAGATGCACAGATTAAATGATACAAAAATGCCAAATCTCCAAGTTCTGATAAGAACCAGAAGATAACAGCAACTAGCCCTCTTGCAACAGATATTTGGCCATCAATATGACCTCTAATAAACATGGTGCAATTGAACAAAATATAGAGCATCATGAGACAAACAATTTGACATATTACACGCGCGAAACGGAGCTATATGCAGAGAGTTATGCACTGATGAACAGGGGTATATGCTGTAAAATTCTCAGGACTCGGAAGTTTTTTTAGGGTTCGAAAAAGTCAACCGTAGGCTGGCGGCCCGATCGGATCTGGCCGGGGCAGGCGGCCTCGAGCCTCCCGGTGGCCGGAGGAGAGGACCGCCAAGGGGGAGGGCGGCGGCCGGAGGGGCGACGTGGGCGTGGCGGCAGCGGTCGGGCCGGGAGGGCCCGCGGCGGGCCTGCGGGCCGGCGCGGGGGAGATGGCGGCGGCGACACATGGCGGCTCTGGATTGGATGGTGGGCGGCGGTGGATGCGTCCGGCTCCGCCCGGACGTGTCCGGCGGCGGAGAGGGAGCGGGTCTAGGGTTTGATCTGCGGGAATTTTCGGGGGTCTCACATATAAATAGGTAGAGGGAGCTAGCAGGCTCCAAATGAGGTGCGTTTTTCTCCCACACGATCGTGATCGAACGACCTAGAGCATGGAAGAGAGTTTGGTGGGTTTTGGGCTGGTTTTAGGGGTTTTTTTTGCTGCACACACAAATGGCCTTTTGCGGATGCCCGGTTAACCGTTGGAGTACGAAACGACCTTCAAATGGAACAAAACTTGACCGGTGGTCTCCGGGTGGTATACTAGGGCCACTTGACAAGCCTCGGTCCATTCCGAGAAAGTTTCACACCCTCTCACAAAAGAAAACAAAAGGGGTGCACCGGAGGAGATAGGAGCGCCGGATTGCAAAACGGACAACGGGGAAAATGCTCGGATGCATGAGACGAACACGTATGCAAATGCAATGCACATGATGACATGATATGAAATGCATGACAAAACAAAATACAAAACAAAAAACAAAAACCCGACCACGGAGGGAATATCATAACACATAGCCGAAAATGGCAAGAGTCGGAGTTACAAATATGGAAAGTTACATCCGGGGTGTTACAACACTCCACCACTACGAGAGGATCTCGTCCCGAGATCTAGGACTGAAAGAACTCCAGATATTCGGAACGGAGATGGTCCTCGCATTCCTAGGTGGCTTCCCGGTCGGAATGGTGCGACCACTTCACTTTCAGGAATTTGATTGACTTGTTGCGAGTCTTGTGCTCAGTTTCTTCAAGAATAGCAACGGGGTGCTCATGATAAGACAAATCTTCTTGGAGGTCAATCTCTTCGAAGTTGATAGTGCGCTTAGGCGCCTTGAAGCACTTGCGGAGCTGTGACACGTGGAACACATCGTGCACGTTCGCGAAGTTGGAAGGAAGCTCAAGTTGATAGGCGAGGTCGCCTCTTTTGCCAATGATCTTGAAAGGACCCACGTATCTAGGGGCAAGCTTCCCTTTGATACCGAAGCGACGAGTGCCTTTCATTGGAGAGACGCGGAGGTAGACATGGTCTCCAATCTCGAAAGCCAAATCACGGTGCTTACTATCATAGTAACTCTTCTGGTGCGATTGCGTGGCTTTGAGATTATCATGGATGACTTTACACATTTCTTCAGCTTCAGTGATTAAGTCATTGCCAAGAAGTTGGCGTTCACCAGTCTCTGACCAATTGAGAGGAGTACGGCACTTTCTGCCATAGAGAATCTCGAATGGGGCCTTGCCCGAACTCGCTTGGAAGCTGTTGTTGTAGGAGAAATCAGCATATGGAAGACAATCTTCCCATTTCATGCCAAAGGAAATGACACAAGCCCTGAGCATATCTTCAAGAATTTGATTGACTCGCTCGACTTGGCCACTAGTTTGAGGATGGAAAGCTGTGCTGAAGCGAATGTTTGTGCCCATGGCCTTCTGGAAGGAGTCCCAGAACTTAGAGGTGAAGATGCTTCCACGATCTAAAGAAATCAATTGTGGAATGCCGTGCAAGGAGACAATTCTGGAGGTGTATAGCTCTGCCAACTGAGCTGCTGTGATGGATTCTTTGATTGGAAGGAAATGAGCCACTTTAGAAAGCTTGTCAATGACAACGAAGATAGCATCATTTCCACGCTTGGACTTTGGAAATCCAGTCACGAAGTCCATTTCGATATGATCAAACTTCCATTCTGGGATAACAAGAGGTTGGAGGAGACCAGCTGGTCGTTGGTGTTCTGCTTTCACTCTTCGACAGACATCACATTCATTCACGAATTGAGTGATTTCTCGCTTCATTCGAGTCCACCAATACGACTGCTTGAGGTCATGGTACATCTTCGTACTTCCAGGATGAATGGAAAGAAGAGAATTGTGCGCCTCGTTCATTATGACTTTCCTTAGATCACCTTTAGGAACCACAATTCGGTCCTCGAAGAATAAAGTGTCTCTGTCATCAATGCGAAAGCACTTGTATTTGGAAAGACCCTTGTCGATACCACGTTTCACCTTCTTCACCATGGCATCCAGGAGTTGTGCCTCACGAATTTGATCTTCCAAAGTAGGAGAGACTATGAGGTTGGCAAGAAAGCCTTGAGGAACAACTTGGAGATTCAACTTGCGGAAAGCTTCACAAAGGTCCAGTTGGAATGGCTTGAGAATTAGGCTGTTGCAATAAGCCTTCCTGCTTAAAGCATCTGCAATGACATTTGCTTTGCCTGGAGTATATTCAATACTCGGATTGTACTCTTGAATCATTTCGACCCATCGAGTCTGCCTGAGGTTGAGGTTGGGCTGAGTGAAGATATACTTGAGACTCTTGTGATCGGTGAAAATGTCCACTTGTCTTCCCAACAAGAGATATCTTCACGTTATTAATGCATGGACAACTGCCGCCAACTCAAGATCGTGAGTGGGGTAGTTCTTCTCGTTGGGCTTCAACTGACGAGAGGTATAGGCCACAACTTTCTTCTCTTGCATTAACACAGCACCGAGACCTTGGGGAGATGCATCACAGAAAACTTCAAATGGCTTGGATTCATCAGGAGGAATCAAGACAGGAGCAGTGACGAGTTTCTCTTTGAGAGTGTTGAAAGCAACGTCACACTCAGGAGACCAGACATACTTCACATGCTTCTGGAGGAGGTTGGAAAGAGGCTTTGCAATCTTAGAGAAATTCTCAACGAATCTTCGGCAATAGCTTGCAAGACCAAGAAAACTGCGAAGCTGCTTGACATTCTGAGGAGGTTCCCAATTCACAATTGCGGACACCTTCTCGGGGTGAATAGCGATGCCCTTGGCAGAGATGATGTGACCAAGGAAAAGAACTTCATCGAGCCAAAACTCACATTTGGAGAACTTCGCATAGAATTGATACTCTCTGAGCTTGTCGAGCACCAATCGCAAATGTTTGGCATGATCCTTCTTATTCTTGGAGAAGACCAAGATATCATCGAGATACACCAGGACGAATTCATTGGTATAGGGGTTGAAAATGAAATTCATCATCCGAGAGAAAACTGGAGGAGCATTGACAAGGCCGAAAGACACGACAGTATATTCATAAGAACCAAAACTTGTTCTGAAAGCTGTCTTGGGAATATCTTCTTCACGAATGCGAATCTGATGATAACCCATACGAAGGTCAAGCTTGGAGAATACTTTAGCACCTCTGAGTTGCTCGAATAGCTCATTGATGTTGGGACGTGGATACTTGTTCTTGATTGTCTTCTTGTTCAATGGACGGTAGTCGACACAAAGTCGGTCCGTGCCATCCTTCTTCTTGACAAAAAGAACACCACAACCCCATGGAGATGAACTCGGTCAGATCAAACCCAGACGCTCTTGTTCATCGCGCTGTTTCTTCAAACAGCTCGTTGGGTCCAAGCTTGTATGGACGCTTGCAAACGGGTTTAGTGCCAGGCTCTAGTTCGATAACGAACTCAACTGGCCGATGAGGAGGCATACCCGGAAGCTCTTCTGGAAAGACATCTTGATACTCACAAACGACTGGAATTTGAGAGATGGCATTCAATTCGTCCTTCTCATTGAGAGAAAAAAACCGAATGGTTTCATCACGAGCGGCAAAAATAATCACATCCTCAGAAGAGTGTGTCAATTGAATTTCTCTGGCAGCACAATCAAGTTGAGCTTTGTGCTTAGAAAGCCAGTCCATCCCGAGAATTAGATCAATATCCGAGTCACCAAGAACAATTGGAGAAGACGGAAATTCATAGTCGCCCATCTTGATGGAAACATCCGGAACCATCATACTAGAACTCAAACGTTTACCCAGAGAAACGACATCCATGGGTTTACTCAGATGAGAACAAGTGAATTCATGCTTGGCAAAAAACGGTCTTGACATGAAACAAAGCGATGCACCAGTATCAAACAAGACTTTTGCAGGAATATCATTAACAGGAAGATTACCCATTATCACATCAGTAGATTCCTCCGCTTGAGCTGCATTAATCATGTTCACCTTTGCAGACTTTGGATTATGCTTGACCACTGCATTGTTGGAAGATCTGACAGGAGGAGGAGGAGGCAGACACCTTTGGTTGAAGCACTTGTTAGCATAGTGACCTTTCTGCTGACACTTGTTGCAAGTCACCTCTCAGAGTGGACGGTGATAAGGAGCATTGGACTTTGGAGCTTGATTCTTTGCCTTGTTCTGATAGCCAGAGTTGGAAGAGTTGGAAGAACCATGGCCACCTTTGTTCTTCTGCTGGTAAGGCCGACGAAACGGAGGGGGAGGAGGCAACCAGAACTTATGTTGCTTAGCTGCCACAAGTGAGGAAGAAGAAGACTGAACTGCGTCCCTGACTCTTTTCTTAGAAACCTCACACTTGAGCTGAGCAGCCTCTTGCTTCAGTGCCATATTATAGAATTGATCAAACTGAGTAGGCTCAACAAGAACGAGAGCTAACTGCAGATCCTCTCTAAGGCCACCTCTGAAGTGATAGATCATGCTCTTTTCATCAGGAACGTCTTGTTTAGCAAAGCGAGCAAGTTTCTGAAACTGGATGTTGTATTGATACACAGACATGTTGCCTTGCTTGAGATTGCCGAACTCCTCATGCTTGCTCTCAACAACACTTTGTGGAATGTGGTGCGCTTTGAAGTCCCGACAGAAGTCAGTCCAAGTGATCACACGACCTCCTCTGGAATCTTTGTATTGCTGAAACCAATCAGCAGCTTGGTTCTTGAGCTGGAAAGAAGCGAACTTGACATAGTCCTCAGGCCTGACATTGCTACATTCAAAATGCTTGTTGATGTCCATGAGCCAATCATCGGCATCCGTGGCCTCGGCACAGTAGCTGAAAGACTTGGGCTGATTTGCGAGAAACTGGTTGAGTGTAGCAAAGTGAAACTGATTGTTGCCTTGACCTTGACTGCCTTGATTGCCTTGCCCTTGGGTGCGTTCTTGCAAGAGTTGCAGAATCATCTGAGCATTGGCGTTGGTGGCTGCCATGATAGCTTGCCATGCCTCCGGAGGCGGAGGGTTCGCTTGACTCCCTTCATTGCGATCCGGATTCTGACGCGTTGGCGGAGCCATCCTGAAGAGGGTGACATCCGTTAGCATCTTGATAGACAAATAGATAAGTAGAATCAATGGATAGAAATTGCAACATTTAGTCTTCACAATAAACATTCGAACGAGGATGAACGAATGAATTCCATAGTAAATCATCACACTTCCATTTGGGACGATCGGGGATCTAGCATTTGGGGTTATCTTATTTTTATCTGGATTTTGACCGTAATCGGTCTATATGTGTGTATTTTGGATGATGTATGAATTATATTTATGTATTGTGTGAAGTGGCGATTGTAAGCCAACTCTTTATCCCATTCTTGTTCATTACATGGGATTGTGTGAAGATGACCCTTCTTGCGACAAAACCACTATGCGGTTATGCCTCTAAGTCGTGCTTCGACACGTGGGAGATATAGCCGCATCGTGGGCGTTACAGTGCACCAAGGAGATGCCTCATGACGAGGTGGCTCATAAGGTGAACTATCTCGCGAACTGCAAGCTCTCCGCAGAGTGGCAGTTTGGCAAGGAGCCGTATTCCCGTGCCAATCCCCCGCCTATGGTATGCTTTCTTTATCTTCTCTTCTTTTAGTTTTGTCACCAAGTTTTTCTTGGCCGACTCTGACCAGTCGGCACGTCTTGGCAGAGCCCTCTCCTTCGACCTGCGGCTGGGACAGCGGGGGCGGATCGTCAATTTCTCCCCGACCGGGCGGAGCATGACTTGGAGGACCCCGACTTGGGGGCAGCCGCCATGGACGATAACACCGAGGCAGGAGGCGGCGAAGCAGGCGGCTCCGGGCTTGGAGCCAGCTTCGATGACTGGCCGGATGACGACGAGGCAGAAATCGTCCCGCGCCGCCAGCCGGCGTCCGACCGTGGCGCGGGTTCCTCCGCCGCTCCGCCTGCTCGAGGCGGCGCGCAGAAGCGCCGGGCCGCGGCGGGCTTGTTCAGCAGTCGGCCGAAGTAGCCCAAGGGCGGGGCGGCGGTGACCAGGCGGGATGAGGCGGCCACGAAGGCGGCCCGCTTCCGCAAGGTGGTGAAGCAGCCGCAAACGGTTTTGGCGTAAGTGTCGATTCTCTCGCGTATTCCTTCTTCTTTTCTAGCCGGTTTCTGAATCCTTGTCTTGACTCAAAAAACAGGGCTCCGCTTTCTGTTGAGCGGGTCGCTGCCGCCTCCGTGGGTGGATCGCCGGGAGGATCCGGGAGCACCCGCCGCGTGGACCCCCGCGCCGAGCTTCAAGCGGCGATGGAGCGAAATGCGCAGGAGGCGCGGAAGGAGCGGGAGGAGGAAGAGCTGAGGGCAGCTACCGCCAAGGCGGCGCAGGAGGAGGCGGAGGAGTCGGCGAAGGCTGCAGCCGCAGCGGCCGGGGCCTTGCTTGTCACCCCCTGCGCGCCGTGGCGCCCGAGAACCCGGAGCCCCCGCCGGAGGAAGCCGGTGGCGACCTGCCGGGGATGGAGAGGGAGGAGGACGACGTCGTCGTCCAGGAGAGGGAGGCGGCACCGCCATCTCCGACTGGGGCGGCCCAAGGCAGCCGGCCTAACGCGCCACCTGCGCAATCGGCTGGAGGCGAGCCGGCTAAGAGGACGGACCTGGTGGCCCGGTCGCCATCGCGCCAGCGCTCGGGGAAGGAAACTTCGACTACGGACCCGCAGAAGGCCGCGGGCTCCAGCTCGTCGGCCCAGGACGTGGAGACTGCCAGCGCCAGCTCGGGGTGGACGCCGGGTGGTGGGACGGCCGTGGTGAATGTGGCGGCGCAAGAAGTCCGGAACCGGCTTCAGTCCCAGGCCGTCGTGCTGAGGCAGTACAATGATGAGTTCCTCGCGACACGGGCGGCCATTCGGGTGAGCCTTCCCGCTTTTCTATTTCTTGATCTTGCTCTCTTCCGTGGGGGCACGTCAGCGCACCCACTGGGTGTAGTCCCCGAGTTCCGAGTCAGCTGCTGAGCAGGCGGCTTTGAACTTCTTAGTAGACTTTGATTGCTTATCTTGCTCTTGTTCGCTTCTCTGTCCGACTTGCAGGACTACCACAACCTCCGTGCGGCTGCCTTCAACTCCCAGGCTCGGGAGCTGACCCAGAAGACTGCTGATCTAACTGAGAGCCGGAGTAAGTGCTCATCTTTTATCTCACGTGGGGGCATGTCAGCGCACCCACTGGGTGTAGTCCCCGAGATTCAGGCCGACTGGTGAGCAGTCGGGTCGGATCTTTCCTGACGACTTCTTTCTTAATGCTCTTTTCTTCTCTGCCATATCTGCAGCGGCCAACGCCAAACTGAGGGAGCAGCTGGGTGGGACCCAGGCCGCCCTTCGCGCTAAGGAAGCCGAGTTCGACGCCTTGGCTCAGGAGCGTGACCGCCTGGTCAAGAAGCTGGCCGACCAGGAGGAGAGCCACAAGGCGGCCCTGAAGGCAGTGCAGGATAGCGAGGCCGCCCTCCAAGCCGAGTATGAGACCGAGGCAGTGAGCTGGGCTGAGGCGAGGCAGTCGTTGATCAACGGCTACGGCCAGATCGAAGACTTGGTTGACGGTAGGCCGCCTTCTTCTTCGTTCCTTGCTTGCCACTTGCCATTTGGTTCATCCTCTAACTTTGTATTTTTCTCTTCTTTCTCTTTCTTTCTTTCTTGTGCAGAGTACTTCCCTGGTTACTCTACTGCCTCCAATCAGGTCGTCGAGGCCCACCGCGAGGCGCAAAGGTAGGCTGGCGCTGAGATCGCGCCGAACGCTCGCCGGTCGCTTGAGGAACAGCTCCTGCCGATTCAAGCCCGCCTCCAGCCGGCTCACCGCATGCTCCGCCGGCTTCAACGTGTTGGGGCGCAAGTGCTGGCCGCTCTCTGGCCCGGCGAGGTGATTCCCCGCACCCCCAGTCGGACAGCCGACTGGCTGGAGGTAGCGGCCGGCCGCTTCGAGGCCTGTAAGGCTTCTGCAGCTCGGTCAGGCGCCAGGCGGGCGCTGGAGTTCGTCAAAGCCTAGTATCCTGAGCTGAGCTTGGACCAACTGGCCACCTGGCGGCAGGAGGCCGACACGGAGCTGGAGCCGGTGCGGCCGGCTATCATCCAGCGTGCCTCTGCTCCTGAGGTGGATGATAACGGCATTGCTCAGCCGGAGGAGTGGTTCGGGCTGAACCCAGCGGATGGCGAGGACTCGGCGGAGGAGATCGACTCCAGCGACGAGGGCGAGGAGGAGGAGGAGGATGGTGAAGACAACGTGCCAGATGGTGGAGTAGCCGGCCAGCCTCAGCTTGACCGTGCCTCCAGCAAGAAGGCGCGTGCGAGCGCACCGCCTGCAGCCGGCGACGATCAAGCCGAGACTCGCCAGCCGGCCACTCCTCCAGCCGGCGCTGCCGTCTCCACCGACCAGCGCGGCTCGCCTGTTGCGCCCTTAGCCTAATCTGTCGCCTTTACTTTCCTGTTTTATTACTCTTTGAACAATATTTTGTTAAATTTGCGCAGTTCCACCCACTGGGGGTGTATTCAAACTATGTTAAGTGCCGGCCTTTCGAAGGCCTTAAGTGTAAATATAATCATGCATGTATCTGGCTTCCCATTGTTCTTGCTTTTCATCCTTTGGCTGTTTCCTTTGCCGCCCTCCCTTGGTTGCCGCCTTCCCAGCCGGACAGCTGCTCTGCAGTCTGTGGCTGGAGAAGTGCTTGGCCGGTTGGGAGGGCAAGTACTCTAGCTCTCTTGGATTGTAGCGAAGTGACTGGGAAGCCGGCCAGCTAGCTGTTCTGACAGCCGGTAGGTGTGGTGGGAGGCCGGCTTGTGTTATATAGGTTCGTTAGTCCTTAGCCATTTTTCGTGTGGGCATCCTTTCCTGCCTTTGGCTCTTGCCAGTCGGACAGTCGGTTCTTCGAGCTGCGACTTTCAATAAGAGAGGGCTCGGGTGCCGGCACACTACTTGTCTGACTTCAGGTAGAACTTTTAATATAACTCAAGGCGGCCAGTCCCCGGGCCGACTAGTCGAACCCGGTGCCAGATAAAAAATCAAATGTAATAGTACATTCATGGGTATGACACTCGTCATTCATAGATAAAGGAGGGTAGTCCCCGAGTGTGCCTCGGGGGGCCCATTGTCTTGTACTTAATACAAAAAGGTAGCGTGATACATAATGCCTTTAACTGTAAAATCTTCTCAGGAGATTGGCATTCCATGGTCGTTCCGACTCCTTGCCAGAATCGTCCCTCTTGCGTGCCTTCGGCTTCTGTGCGTCGATCAGGTAGCAGGAGTCGTTGCCTAGGCCTTTCTGATGACGAATGGTCCTTCCCAAGGGGCCGAGAGCTTGTGCTGGCCGGCTGTTCGCTGGATCAGCCGGAGCACGAGATCGCCTTCTTGGAAGGATCTTGGCTTGACCTCCCGGTTGTGGTAACGGCGCAAACCCTGCTGGTAGATGGCGGACCGGCTGAGTGCTAACAGCCGGCCCTCTTCCAGCAGGTTGACACCGTCTTCTCGCGCTTCCTTGGCCTCCGCCTCTGTGTACATGGTGACCCAAGGCGAGTCGAACTCGATGTCAGTTGGGATGACAGTCTCGGCACCATATACAAGGAAGAAAGGAGTGAGGCCGGTTGACTTGTTCGGGGTAGTACACAGACTCCAGAGGACAGCCGGCAGCTCATCGAGCCAGCAGCCGGCCGAACGCTCCAGTGGTACGACCAGTCGGGGCTTGATGCCGGAGAGGATGAGGCCGTTTGCTCGCTCGACCTGGCCATTTGACTGCGGGTGGGCAACGGACGCTAAGTCCAGTCGGATGCCCTGTGTCGCGCAGAAACGTGCCAGTGCTCCCTTGGCAAAGTTCGTGCCATTGTCAGTGATGATGCTGTGTGGTATACCATACCGAGTGGTGATATCTGCGATGAATATCATGGCAGTTGGCCCGTTTAGCTTCTTGATTGGCTTCGCTTCAATCCACTTGGTGAATTTGTCCACGACGACAAGCAGATGTGTCATGCCGCCGCGGGCTGTCTTGAATGGGTCCACCATGTCCAGCCCACGAGGCGAGGGGGGAGGCGGATTGCCTTGTCGTTCCACCACTCGGGGGCGGCCTTCTGCATCGCGCTCAATGGTGACCCGAGTCCGACTGCGGCTAGCAGCCGGCTCCTTGTATTTTCTTGCACGGGCGCCGCTTGCAGTCGGCGTCCGGGATGTCGCGGCGTGCTCTCGGCGTGGGGGAGAACTTTCAGCGCGGGGGCCGGCTTCATGCCGTTCTGCGGGCGCGTCGATTAGCTGCTGGATGCGTCTAGTCATGTAGGTGAGCTCATCAGCCCCCAGCCCATTCAGCTCGTCTACGGCCGCCTGAGCGGCACGCAGGTTCTCGAGTGGCGTGGCGTAGACTGGGCGGTCTGCTCCCAGCATGCTGGCGATGGCCGTGCCGTGCTTCTTGACCAGGCCGGCTCGGCTCGGCCCGCTAGGAGGCGGCGTACCAAAGGTGGCGCGGTCGACTTCGCGTTGGTGAGCCTCAGTGAGGCGTTTCATGGATACTATCTTCTGGCCCTCAACGATGAGGGCGAGGCGACGTGCCTCCAGAGTCTCGGCATCGGCGTCGGCTGGGATGGGGACGGACAAGTCGTGCAGCGCCGCTCGTAGGGCGTCGTGGGCGTTCTCGCCCGAGACGGCGCCGTGGCTGATGACCAGTACCTCAGTGACAGCGCTGCTGCCACTATCGGCTCGAGGGAGAGGGTCGTCGATGATCACCATGTTGGTGGGGAAGGCGTCAAGCGATGCCGTGTCGGAGTCGACAAGCATCGGGTCGGTGGAGCCGACTGACTCCAAGTCCATAGCAAAAGCTCGCTGGAGACGTGAAGCTGGTCGAGGAGGCTGACGAGGCGGCTCTCGGGGCAGTCTGTGCCCGCGTCGGACGCAGGCTCGTCGGAGATGCGAGTCTCGCCAAAAAGATCGGCGAGGCAGCTTGCCGCGCAGGTGTCGTCGACGCCTTGCAGCGTGTCAGGGCAAGCGCCATCGGGCGTAGCGGGCTGGCTACGCTCGCGGGGGAGGAAAAGGGTTCCCGTCCAGAACAGGTCTCTGGACAACGGTGCACCTGGCCCCACGGTGGGCGCCAAATGTTGGGTGGTAGGTGCGACATATGCCAACGGGTGGCTTATCATTGTGGGAGCCAGTAAGACATCTCCGGTGCCTGGAAACGGGATAGGGCGAAGACATGCACGCCGGCGAATCTTACCCAGGTTCGGGGCTCTCCGTGGAGATAACACCCCTAGTCCTGCTCTACGGGGTCTCCGCATGATCACTAGATCAACACAAGTAGCTACAAGTGCTCCTTGAGCTGTTTGGCTAGAGGAGGAAGAAAGGCAAGGCTAGCTCTCCTCTTCCCTCTACGTGGTGGCTAAAACTATCTTCGAGATCCACCCTTTGCATGGGTGCCCTGGGGGATTTATATAGGCCTACCCCCCAGGGATACAATGGTAATCCGACTGGGTGCGGGTCCCAGCCGTCAGTGTTTGTGCTCGCCGGCTTCTCCGCCGGTCGTTGGGGCCTGCCGACTGGCGGGTCCCGCCGGCTGCTGGCCTCTTGGTCGACAGGCCGGCCCCACCGCCTGGGGGCCTTGTCGGCGGCTGGTTACTATCGCCTCGGCCCTGATGACGAGGGCTTGGTCGAGGTAAGCATGGCTACAGTGCCGCCGCCTGGCAGGCTCTCATTGTAGCCTCACCTCGTCTTGTCTCCTTAATGATGCACATACTTCGAGGGAGGGGGGTAGCCGGCTACGCCTCAGGCCGACTAGGGGAGGCCTGGCCGCCTTCGAGCATCTCTCTCTGGCTGAAGGGGCCCGCCGCCCGCGGGCCGTACTAGCGTCTGTCGTGGGTGACGTCACGGTCAACATGGCAACAGTGCCGCACCGGACGGGGGATGGCTGACCCGTACGGCGCACTGTGGCCATGCATGCTCCAGGATTCTGGGGTGGCAGCCTGTACTGTGGCCACGCCCCGTCTCATCACCGTTATGTGGGTGCAGCCCTGGGTGGGTGCAGTCTTGGCCGGCTTCCGGGAGTCGGTCTTCTTGTGGCCGGCTTCTGGGAGTCGGCCTTCTTGTGGCCGGCTTCTGGGAGTCGGTCTTCTCGTGGCCGGCTTCTGGGAGTCGGTCTTCTCATGCCGGCTTTTTGGGAGTCGGCTACCTTATGGTTATCTTCGGGGAGGTTCTCGAGGTCAGGTCGCCTTCCGGTAGTCGGCCTGTGAGGTAGCCAACCAGGGGAAGGCGGCCCTGTGTTTTGGATACTTGAAGGCCCAATCGGCCTGATAATTTTTCAGAGAGCCAGGGGGAGTCGGTTAGGCTACCTGTGGCCATTTACTCCGACAAACAATGTCTACAAGAAGAAGGTTGTGTAGTAGACATCACAATTACATCCTAGGGTTTCTCTAGTTATTCCTGCCCTCCTCTCTTTGGAATAGAAATCCTGTGGTTTCGTTAGATTCCTGTAGTGTATTGATTGTTTGAATGGTACAAATGATAAGTGATTAGTTGTTTCATCTGTGCAAATGATTTCTGCTAATAATCCGACTAGGGTTAGTATTCGTGCTAATAATTCCTAGCCAGGTCTTGACAATTAATTTTAAATGACCTATATATATATGTGTGTGCCAATTTGTTTTTCAAGATTGGTCTATACATAGACGATTGTGCTTAAAAATTGAACCATCATCTTGGATATGTCTAAAAAATAGCCATAAATTCATAATCCTACTTTACGGCATGTAAAAATTGATTTGATGCCAAAATTTGGCAACTGCCAGATGTTGGCTAGAGATTAGTTTGTGTCCCAAATTTGACGCCACATTTTTTTACTATATGTATAGGTGCTATCTGACGACGTCGACAACGTGGATGAAGATGGCCAGAGGACGTACAAGAGGCAAATCCTCAGGGAGCTTTTACTGGGAATGCATAACAATCGTATTAGGACCTAGAACGGGGGCTATCGGTGCCCATTTTGCAACCAAAAGGTTCATGACAGATATCAAAGTGTTCTGGCGCATGCAAGAGGACGAGCCGTTGGCTCATTCAGGCAGAAGTATTCTCGCAGGGTGGCGCACGCCGCGTACGCTGAGTACTTGGAGAAGCTTCAGGATTGTGCCAGTAGAGGAGTGAGATGTGGGATTACACAATGTAAGGCTATGTAGTGTCTTAGTTATAAATGCGCTTGAGTATGCTTAATGACGGTTGAAATATATATGGTTGAACTATAGTTGTGTACGACTTATTATCTATGTCCGAGTATGTTTAATCTATCTTTACCTAATAACAAAGCGCCCATTGCTTCTGCTCGCTCACCATCGTTATTTATTATTTTTGCGAAAAAAAAATTTGTACCGTGCTTATCCGAGGTGGTACTAAAAAAAAGTTGTCCGTCTGTGCATCGATAAATCTGGCCCGTCCTGCGGTCATGCATGCGGTGCCAGCACAACACCAATTTCCAGCGGGCCAGATCGACCTCCCGACCTAACCAAACCCCCGCAGCCACTTGCTCCAGATCTTGTTTTAGGACGTAATGTGTGGCTCGGCTAGTCCCATGATGAAACTTGTATCCCACAATTTGTGGCCTATCATGAATAAAAACCGGCCTTTCAGCTCAAAAAAGAAAACCTTGCTCCAGATCTAAAGGAGTTCGATCCCGACCGCCTCGTCACCTCGAGAAGGAGCTCCCGGGACTGAGCCACCGCCACCCCCCACAGCAAGCATCGCCTCCTCGCTGCCTTTGCGCTCGGCCTCGCCACCGGCGACCAGCGCCATTGCCGGACCTCCATGCCTCGCGCCCCTCTCCGTGCCTCTCCCCTTCCCCTCTATTTCTCTCTCTCACAAGGACTGCCTCTCCCCTTCTTCTACAGACTACAGGAGTAGCCATGGCCACCGATGACCGCCGCCTTGCCCGCCGTCCTTCCTCCCTGTCTTCGTCGCGATCAATCGCCGGGCTAGAAGACTGTTAGAATTAATGGGCTAGGCCCATAGCAATTTCTGAAATCTCAAATAGTGGCACATGTGTAAAATGGCAAGTGGTGGTGCTAAAGTTTAGTCCCACCCCGGAAGTTGAAGAAGAGTTGGATCTCTTTATATAGTGGTTTCTCTCCACCACTCTAAGTGGTGTGTTGAGAAGAGAAAGGGAAGACCACACATGCGCGCTCGCTCACCTCGCCTGGCCGGGCCGTGGGAATGGTCCGCCAAAATTTGGTCCGTTGCCTTGCAGGGGCACAACTTCCTTTTGCCATTTTATTTTTATGTCTTGGCAGACAAGTTAATGATTTCTTGTCCGGTAAGTATACAAATTAGGGTTTTGCCTCATCTCACAACTTGCCCCGCTATCGTAGTCTACTCCATCCAAAACACCGGCGTGCATCGGCGCGTGGGAGAGCGGGTCTCCGGAACCGTTCGTCCTTGCGATCCTGCACCAGGAGAGGATGAATTAGGTTTTTGGGAAGCGCTCTGCATGAATGCTCACATTCGTCATCACGGGTCATCTTCCGTCCAAGTCGGGCGGTGCTACTCATCAACATCATTTGTTCATGTCTGTCTCTACAGCTGTTGTTTCATGGGCGCTGCTGCTATTCTGCATGTTTTGCTGTTGTTTCATCATCTATGTTTACTTATGTCTAAATGTGGGATATGGATGCACTCAGTTCGGTTGATAGAATTTTATGCATATTAGGGTGTTTAGTGTGGGTAAAACTTTCAGATTCAACCGATGAAGGAAAAGTGGAACCACCCTGAAACGTTGTTATTTTCCCAAATTGAAACCATGTGCAATGACTTCCATTTTCCCAGATACGTCAATCACACACGGTTGGCTCTAGCAAACCGTTGCCTCCAAAACTATTTGTGGGACAGAAAACCCTCACCACCCAATTCAAAAAGGAAAAAAGAAAACCCTCACCACCCAATACAAAAAGGGGAAAATAAAACCCTCACCATCCCCACGTCACAAAAACCCTCACCCCGCTCGCCACCCCCTCAGACCTGCACAAGCTCCATCGCGACTTTGCATGGCATCGCCTATCGCCGTGGCAACCACTTAGCTCAACACCTGTTACCACCGCTAGGCTGTCGGCAAACTCCACCGCATTTTTCCACTTTCGCTTGCCGCCACCTATCGTCGTCGACTTTCTCGACGCTGATTGCCGTCGTCCCAACTCTGCCCGATTGGGGAATCCGCCGTATTGAGGTTTTCTTCTCATGGACAACAAGGTAACTAATTTAATGATATATCCTCTCATCCCTTATCCTAGTTCATCTGCCTCCTTTAATCACCCGGCCTAAATTGATGACCCACAAGTATAGGGGATCAATCGTAGTCCTTTCGATAAGTAAGAGTGTCGAACCCAACAAGGAGCAGAAGGAAATGACAAGCGGTTTTTAGCAAGGTATTCTCTGCAAGCACTGAAATTGTAAGTAGCGAGTAGTTTGATAGCAAGGTAATTTGTAATGAGCAAGTAACGGTAATAACAAATAGTATGAAAAAAGGTATCCCAATCCTTTTTTGGCAAAGGACAGGCCAAAACGGCCTCTTACGATAAGCAAAGCGTTCTTGAGGGTACACGGGAATTTCATCTAGTCACTTTCATCATTTTGGTTTTATTTGTGTTCGCTACTTTGATAACTTGATATGTGGGTGGACCGGTGCTTAGGTGTTGTTCTTCAACAAACCTCCTACTTATGATTAACCCCCTCGCAAGCATCCATAACTACGGGAAAAGTATTAAGATAAAATCTAACCATAGCATTAAACTTTTGGATCCAAATCAGTCCCTTACGAAGTAGCGCATAAACTAGGGTTTAAGATTCTGTCAGTCTCGCAACCCATCATCTAATAAATACTCCACAATACATTCCCTTAGGCCCTAATAAGGTGAATTTCCATGTAGTCGACGTTCACATGACACCACTAAGGGAATCACAACATACATACCATCAAAATATCAAACACATATCAAGTTCACATGATTACTTGCAACAAGATTTCTTCAGTGACCTCAAGAACAAAAGTAACTGATATGTCTCCAACGTATCTATGATTTGTGAAGTATTCATGCTATTATATTATCCATCTTGAATGTTTATGGGCTTTATTATGCACTTTTATATTACTTTTGGGACTAACCTATTAACCCAGAACCCAGTGCCAGCTTCTGTTTTTTTCCCTTGTTTCAGTATTTCGCAGAAAAGGAATATCAAACGGAGTCCAAACGGAATGAAACCTTCGGGAGAGTTATTTTTGGACCGGAAGCAATCTAGAAGACTTGGAGTGTACGTAAGGGAAGCAACGAGGAAGGCACGAGGCAGGGGGCGCGCCCACCCCCTGGGCGCGCCCTCCACCCTCGTGGCTCCCCTTACCGACTTCTTTTGCCTATATATATCCATATGCCCTAAAACCATCGGGGAACATAATAGATTGGGAGTTCCGCCGCCGCAAGCCTCTGTAGCCACCAAAAACCAATCGGGACCCTGTTCCGGCACCCTGCCGGAGGGGGGATCCCTCACCGGTGGCCATCTTCATCATCCCGATGCTCTCCATGACGAGGAGGGAGTAGTTCACCCTTGGGGCTGAGGGTATGCACCAGTAGCTATATGTTTCATCTCTCCCTCTCTCTCGTGTTCTTGAGGTGGTATGATCTTGATGTATCGCGAGCTTTGCTATTATAGTTGGATCTTATGATGTTTCTCCCCCTCTACTCTCTTGTAATGGATTGAGTTTTCCCTTTGAAGTTATCTTATCAGATTGAGTCTTTAAGGATTTGAGAACACTTGATGTATGTCTTGCCGTGCTTATTTGTGGTGACAATGGGATATCACGTGATCCACTTGATGTATGTTTTGGTGATCAACTTGCGGGTTCCGCCCATGAACCTATGCATAGGTGTTGGCACACGTTTTCGTCTTGACTCTCCGGTAGAAACTTTGGGGCACTCTTTGAAGTACTTTGTGTTGGTTGAATAGATGAATCTGAGATTGTGTGATGCATATCGTATAATCATACCCACGGATACTTGAGGTGACATTGGAGTATCTAGGTGACATTAGGGTTTTGGTTGATTTGTGTCTTAAGGTGTTATTCTAGTACGAACTCTATGATAGATCGAACGGAAATAATAGCTTCATGTTATTTTACTACGAACTCTTGAATAGATCGATCTGAAAGAATAACTTTGAGGTGGTTTCGTACCCTACAATAATCTCTTCGTTTGTTCTCCGCTATTAGTGACTTTGGAGTAACTCTTTGTTGCATGTTGAGGGATAGTTATATGATCCAATTATGTTATTATTGTTGAGAGAACTTGCACTAGTGAAAGTATGAACCCTAGGCCTTGTTTCCTAGCATTGCAACACCGTTTACGCTCACTTTTTTCACTTGTTACCTTGCTGTTTTTATATTTTCAGATTACAAAAACCTATATCTACCATCCATATTGCACTTGTATCACCATCTCTTCGCCGAACTAGTGCACTTATACAATTTACCATTGTATTGGGTGTGGTAGGGACACAAGAGACTCTTTGTTATTTGGTTGCAGGGTTGCTTGAGAGAGACCATCTTCATCCTACGCCTCCCATGGATTGATAAACCTTAGGTCATCCACTTGAGGGAAATTTGCTACTGTCCTACAAACCTCTGCACTTGGAGGCCCAACAATGTCTACAAGAAGAAGGTTGCGTAGTAAACATCAAGCTCTTTTCTGGTGCCGTTGCCGGGGAGGCTAGGTAAGCGGCACTCACACCCCGTCAACTAAGCTCTTTTCTGGCGCCGTTGCCGGGGAGGTGAGTGCTTGAAGGTATATCTTTAGATCTTGCAATTGAACCTTTTTCTTTCTTGTTTTATCACTAGTATAGTCTATAAAAGAAAACTACAGAAAATGGAATTAACGGTGCCTCATATGCTTCATCTTTTTAATGTATTTCGTGAAAATGATGGGAAGGAAAATTGTTCTCAAGTACTAGAAGAAGAATTACATAGAATGCTTGGCATAAAATATTTGAATGATGAGCATGATTGCAATGTTGTTAGTATACATTCCTTGAATATCCATGATGCTAATGATATGCAAAGCCACAAGCTTGGGGAATCTATGTTTGATGAAGATGATATCTTTTGTCCCCCAAGTTTTGATGAGCAAGTTTATTATGATGAAAGCATGCCTCCTATTTATGATGATTATATTGATGAAAGTGGATTTGGAGAGGTCATGACTTTATTTAGTGATGAATCCACTATTTCGGAAGAGGTTCCAATTGATTATGATAACAAAGTTGCTATTTATGATGATTATTTTGATGACATGTATGCTATTAAGAATAATGATAACCATGAAACTTGTCATCATGGTTTTAGTTTTCAATTGGATTATGCTTCACATGATAGTTATTTTGTTGAGTTTGCTCCCACTATTCCGAATGAGAAGAATTTTCCTTATGTGGAGAGTAATAAATTTTCTATGCTTGTAGATCATGAAAAGAATGCTTTATGTGCTGGTTATATTGTTGAATTCATTCATGATGCTACTGAAAATTATTATGAGGGAGGAATATATGCTTGTATGAATTGCAATAATATCAAGTTTTCTCTCTATGTGCTTAAAGTTCTAAAGTTATGCTTGTTTTGCCTTCCTATGCTAGTTGATTATTGTTGCCATAAGTTGTTTGCTGACAAAATCCCTATGCATAGGAAGTTGGTTAGACTTAAATGTGCCAGTCATATTCTTCATGTTGCTCTCTTTGTGTTTCAATTTTTATCTTTTATGCGAGCATCATTGAAATCATCATGCCTAGCTAGGGGCGTTAACCGTTAGCGCTTGTTGGGAGGCAACCCAATTTTATTTGTGTTCCTTGCTTTTTGTTCCTATTTAGTAATAAATAAATCATCTAGCCTCTGGTTAGATGTGGTTTTATGTTTTAATTAGTGTTTGTGCCAAGTAAGACCTATAGGATCTTCTTGGATGATAATTATTTGATCTTGCTGAAAAAGACAAAAACTTTCTGCTCACGAAATTTTTTGTTAAAAATCACAAGAAAGTGGTAAAATACTGATTCCAATTGCAGTAGATCAATAACCAAATTATCTAGGTCGTCCTATTTTGGCAGAAATTTATGAGTTCCAGAAATTTGCGTTTGCTACAGATTACTACAGACTGTTCTGGTTTTGACAGATTCTGTTTTCTATGTGTTGTTTGCTTATTTTGATGAATCTATGAGTAGTATCGGAGGGTATGAACCATAGAGAAGTTGGAATACAGTATATATTACACTAATATGAATTTAGAATGAGTTCATTACAGTACCTTGAAGTGGTGTTTTGTTTTCTTCCGCTAACGGAGCTCACGAGATTTTCTCTTAAGTTTTGTGTTGTGAAGTTTTCAAGTTTTGGGTAAAGATTCGATGGAATATGGAATAAGGAGTGGCAAGAGCCTAAGCTTGGGGATGCCCAAGGCACCCCAAGGTAATATTCAAGGACAACCAAAAGCCTAAGCTTGGGGATGCCCCGGATGACATCCCCTCTTTCGTCTTCGTTCATCGGTAACTTTACTTGGAGCTATATTTTTATTCACCACATGATATGTGTTTTCCTTGGAGCGTCATTTTATTTGTTAACCTTGCTGGATGTTTCAATAAAATACCAAGATCTGAAATTCTTAAATGAGAGAGAGTCTTCACATAGCTAAATAATTATTTAACTACTCATTGATCTTCACTTATATCTTTTTGGAGTAGGTTGTCATTTACTCGTGTGCTTCACTTATATCCTATGAGTAAATGGTTGAATGATTTGAATGTCATAAATCTGAAATCATATATGTTTCATATGCCTTTCCCATGGGGAGTAATGCCTTCACATATAAGAAGTAGAGGTGGTAAATTTATTGAAGGTTAGCAAACATTGTATTGGTCACTTGAACAATTCATGAAATAATATTCAAGGAAGAGAGATTTCACATATGAATATACTATCTTGGACATCTTTTGCAATTGTGAGAACTCATTAAAATGACATGCTAAAAGGTTGATGTTGGACAAGGAAGACAACGTACTGGGTTATGTTTTCTTATATCCGAAATAAAGTATATTGTCATGGATCGGCCAACATGTTGAACTTGCCTTTCCCCCTCATGCTAGCCAAATTCTTTGCACCAAGTAGAGATACTACTTGAGCTTCCAAACATCCCTTAAACCAGTATTGCCATGAGAGTCCACCATACCTACCTATGGATTGAGTAAGATCCTTCAAGCAAGTTGTCATCGGTGCATGCAATAAAAATTGCTCTCTAAATATGTATGATCTTTTAGTGTGGAGAAAATAAGCTTTATACGATCATTGTGATATGGAAGAAATAAAAGCGACGGACTGCATAATAAAGGTCCCTATCACAAGTGGCAATATAAAGTGATGTTCCCTCGCATTAAGATTTTGTGCATCCAACTATAAAAGTGCATGGCAACCTCTGCTTGCCTCTGCGAAGGGCCTATCTTTTATTATTGTCTTTTACCTTATGCAAGAGTCATGGTGATCTTCACCTTTCCTTTTTACAATTTATCCTTTGGCAAGCACCTTGTGTTGGAAAGATTCTGATATATATGTCCAATTGGATGTAAGGCATCATGAACTATTATTGTTGACATTACCCATGAGGTAAAAGGTTGGGAGGCGAATCTATAAGCCCTATCTTTCTCTGTGTGTGATTAAAACTTTGGACCCATAAATATCGCGTGAGTGTTAGCGATTGTGAAAGACTATATGATAGTTGAGTATGTGGGGTTTGCTAAATTAAAGCTCTGACATAGACTCCTCCTGAAAATAAGATGAATTGTAATTGTTTGATGACTGATAACACGGTTTGTTAGTTTTCAAGAAAGTTTATGATCTATACTTTAACATGTGAATAGCTTGTTACTTGATCATGAGAATCTTTATGAGTTGAGCTACTGTTATGATATAAAATGGTGCTAGAAAAAGTGATCGGAACTATCATTAGTCAAACTTGTGCACCTGCTAGCATTCACACTTCATAAATTCTTTCTTTTATCATTTACCTACTCGAGGACGAGCAGGAATTAAGCTTGGGGATGCTGATACGTCTCCAACGTATCTATAATTTATGAAGTATTCATGCTATTATATTATCCATCTTGGATGTTTATGGGCTTTATTATGCACTTTTATATTACTTTTGGGACTAACCTATTAACCCAGAGCCAAGTGCCAGTTTCTGTTTTTCCCTTGTTTCAGTATTTCGCAGAAAAGGAATATCAAACGGAGTCCAAACGGAATGAAACCTTCGGGAGAGTTATTTTTGGAATGGAAGCAATCCAGAAGAGTTGGAGTGTATGTAAGGGAAGCAACGAGGAACGCACGAGGCCGGGGGCGCGCCCTCCACCCTCATGGGCCCCTCGTGGCTCCCCTTATCGACTTCATTCGCCTATATATATCCATATACCCTAAAACCATCGGGGAACATAATAGATTGGGAGTTCCGCCGCCGCAAGCCTCTGTAGCCACCAAAAACCAATCGGGGCCCTGTTCCGGCACCCTGCCGGAGGGGGGATCCCTCACCGGTGGCCATCTTCATCATCCCGGCGCTCTCCATGACGAGGAGGGAGTAGTTCACCCTCGGGGCTGAGGGTATGTACCAGTAGCTATGTGTTTGATCTCTCTCTCTCTCTCTCGTGTTCTTGAGGTGGTACTATCTTGATGTATCGCGAGCTTTGCTATTATAGTTGGATCTTATGATGTTTCTCCCCCTCTACTCTCTTGTAATGGATTGAGTTTTCCCTTTGAAGTTATCTTATCGGATTGAGTCTTTAAGGATTTGAGAACACTTCATGTATGTCTTGCTGTTCTTATCTGTCGTGACAATGGGATATCACGTGATCCACTTGATGTATATTTTGGTGATCAACTTGCGGGTTCCGCCCATGTCGGGGATATACCACGTGGTATGACCCGGCCGGAAGTATGACCCGGCCGGACTTGGCGCTTCACCGTGACCCGCCGGAGGACTGGCGACTCACGGGTCTGGCGGCTCACTGTCAGACGACTCACGAGCCTGATGACTCACGGATGACCCTGACGGCGGGTCAGATAGAAGACTAGGCCCAAGGCCCAGAAGGCCGGCTCATGTGATGGTGGGCCGGCTTAAAAGGAAAGGGATGACGAATATTTCCTTTACGCGGAAGCAAGACCCGGACTTGTACTCAACTTGTAAGAAAAGATAGACTAGTCCTAGTCCTACTAGGACTCCGCATGTAACCCGCCCCTCTAACTTATATAAGGAGGGGCAGGGCACCTTAAAGAGGGACAAGTAACAAGAAACAATCTCTAGGGCTAGACACCGAGAGCCGGTTCCCGGCGACTCTCCCGTGATCATAATGAGACCTAGCCTCAAACAGCATGTAGGGTTGTTACCGGATGATGTTTCCCGGGGCCCGAAGCTGTCTAAATTCTTGTCTTGTGTTGCGTCTCTCGATTCCGATCAACCCCTCTCAAGCTACCACATAGATGCATTGGCCTCACGACTAAGTCCTCACACTAGGACATCTGCCGTGACAATTCCACGACAGCCCATGAACCTATGCATAGGGGTTGGCACACGTTTTCGTCTTGACTCTCCGGCAGAAACTTTGGGGCACTCTTTGAAGTACTTTGTGTTGGTTGAATAGATGAATCTGAGATTGTGTGATGCATATCGTATAATCATACCCACGGATACTTGAGGTGACATTGGAGTATCTAGGTTACATTAGGGTTTTGGTTGATTTGTGTCTTAAGGTGTTATTCTAGTACGAACTCTATGATAGATCAAACGGAAAGAATAGCTTCGTGTTATTTTACTACAAACTCTTGAATAGATCGATCCGAAAGAATAACTTTGAGGTGGTTTCGTACCCTACAATAATCTCTTCGTTTGTTCTCCGCTATTAGTGACTTTGGAGTGACTCTTTGTTGCATGTTGAGGGATAGTTATATGATCCAATTATGTTATTATTGTTGAGAGAACTTGCACTAGTGAAAGTATGAACCCTAGGCCTTGTTTCCTAGAATTGCAACACCGTTGACGCTCACTTTTTCGCTTGTTACCTTGCTATTTTTATATTTTCAGATTATAAAAACCTATATCTACCATCCATATTGCACTTGTATCACCATCTCTTCACTGAACTAGTGCACCTATACAATTTACCATTGTATTGGGTGTGTTGGGGACACAAGAGACTCTTTTTTATTTGGTTGTAGGGTTGCTTGAGAGAGACCACCTTCATCCTACGCCTCCCGCGGATTGATAAACCTTAGGTCATCCACTTGAGGGCAATTTGCTACTGTCCTACAAACCTCTGCACTTGGAGGCCCAACAACGTCTACAAGAAGAAGGTTGCATAGTAGACATCAGTAACTACTCACAAATGATAATCATGCTCAAGATCAGAGGGGTATTAAATAGCATAATGGATATGAACATATAATTTTCCACCAAATAAACCATATAGTAATCAACTACAAGATGTAATCAACAGTACTAGTCACCCACAAGCACCAATCTAAGGTTCTGGTGCAAAGATTGAACACAAGAGATGAACTAGGGTTTGAGACGAGATGGTGCTATTGAAGATGTTGATGGAGATTGTCCTCCCCAAGATAGGAGAGTTGTTGGTGATGATGATGACGATGATTTCCCCCTCCGGGAGGGAAGTTCCCCCGGCGGAATCACTCCGCCGGAGGGCAAAAGTGCTCCTGCCCAAGTTCCGCCTCGAGATGGCGACGCTTCGTCCTGAAAGTCCTCTCCTTATTTTTTCTAGGTCAAAATGACTTATATACCAGAAGAGGGGCACCGAAGGTGGGCCAAGTGATGTCTACAATGCAACCTTCTTCTTGTAGACTCGTGTTGGGCCTCCAAGCGCAGAGTTTTGTAGGACAGTAGCAAATTTCCCTCAAGTGGATGACCTCAGGTTTATCAATCCGTGGGAGGCGTAGGATGAAGATGGTCTCTCTCAAACAACCCTGCAACCAAATAACAAAGAGTCTCTTTTGTCCCAACACATGCAATACAATGGTAAATTGTATAGGTGCACTAGTTCGGTGAAGAGATGGTGATACAGGTGTAATATGGATTGTAGATATAGGTTTTCGTAATCTGAAAATATAAAAATAGCAAGGTAGCAAGTGGTAAAAGTGAGAGAAAACGGTATTGCAATGCTTGTAAACAAGGCCTAGGGTTCATACTTTCACTAGTGCAAGTTCTCTAAATAATGATAACATAATTGGATCATATAACAATCCCTCAGCATGCAACAAAGAATCACTCCAAAGTTTCTATCAGAGAACGTAGGACGAAAACGTGCATCAACCCCTATGCATAGATTACCCCAATGTCACCTTGGGAATCTGCGAGTTGAGTGCCAAAACATACATCAAGTGAATCAATAGAACATCCCATTGTTACCACAGATATCCCACACAAGACATACATCAAGTGTTCTCAAATACATAATAGTATTCAATCCGATAATAATGAAACCTCAAAGGTAAAACTGAATTCATCACAAGAAGGTAGAGGAGGAGAAACACCATATGATTCAACTATAGTAACAAAGCTCGCACTACATCAAGATCGTGCCATATCAAGAACACGAGAGAGAGAGAGAGAGAGAGAGAGAGAGAGAGATAAAACACATAGCTACTGGTACATACTATCAGCCCCGAGGGTGGACTACTCCCTCCTTGTCATGGAGACCACCGGAATGATGAAGATGGTCACCGGTGATGGTTTCCCCTTCCAGCAGGGTGCCGGACTGGGCTCCCGATTGTTTTTTCGCGGCTACAGAGGCTTGCGGCGGCGGAACTCCCGATCTAGCACTACTGCAGGATGTTGCTAACGCGACACTAAGATCAGAGACCCTTCGACGAAATTGTGTGCGATGCAATAATAGCAAACAATGGTGTAAAAAACGTCAAAAAAGGTGCAAAACGTTTGCGATGCTGGATGCATCAAACGTGGTCCAGATTTTGGTTGTGTGTGCGATGGAGGGCATACGGTTCGGTTCAATGAACTTTTTGCGATGAGGAAGAAGAACGGAAACGGGTGATGCGGCTTGAAGCTACGTCGGTATTTCCCCAAAGAGGAAGGGATGATGCAACACATCGGCGGTAGGTATTTCCCTCAATTATGAGACCAAGGTTATCGAACCTGTAGGAGAACCAAGCAACACAACATAAACAGCCCCTGCACACAAATAACAAATACTCGCAACCCAACGGGTAAAAGGGGTTGTCAATCCCTTTAGGGTAACGGCGCCCCAAGATAGGCAAACAGACGTGAAATGAATTGTAGTAGATTGATAGATCGAACGCCAAATAAAATAAATAAGAATAAATTGCAGCAAGGTATTTTTATATTTTTGGTTTAATAGATCTGAAAATAAAAGCAAATGAAATAGACCGTGAAGGCAAATATATTAAAGAAGAGACCCGGGGGCCGTAGGTTTCACTAGTGGCTTCTCTCGAGAAAAATAGCAAACGGTGGGTAAACAAATTACTGTTGTGCAATTGATAGAACTTCAAACAATCATGATGATATCCAGGAAATGATCATGGTATAGGCATCATGTCCAAGATTAGTAGACCGACTCCTGCCTGCATCTACTACTATTACTCCACACATCGACCACTATCCAGCATGCATCTAGTGTATTAAGTTCACAGGGAAACGGAGTAATGCAATAAGAACGATGACATGATGTGGACAAGATCTATATATGTAGATATAGACCCCATCATTTTATCCTTAGTAGCAACGATACATACGTGTCAGTTCCCCTTCTGTCACTAGGATCAAGCACCGTAAGATTGAACCCACTACAAAGCACCTTTTCCCCTTGCAACATAAATAGATCAAGTTGGCCAAAGAAAACCCAAATATCAGAGAAGAAATATGAGGCTATAAGCAGTCATGCAGATAAGAGGTCGAAGAAACACAAATAACTTTCATGGATATAAAAAGATAGATCTGATCATAAACTCAAAGTTCATATGATCCCAACAAACACACCGCAAAAAGAGTTACATCATATGGATCTCCAAGAGACCATTGTATTGACAATCATACGAGAGAGAGGAAGCCATCTAGCTACTAACTACGGACCCGAAGGTCTACAAAGAACTACTCACGCATCATCGAAGAGGCACCAATTGAAGTGGTGAACCCCTCCGTGATGGTGTCTAGATTGGATCTGGTGGTTCTGGACTCTGTGGCAGCTGGAATTGATTTTTGTCGACTCCCCTGGGGTTTTTGGAATATTGGGGTATTTATAGAGCAAAGAGGCGGTCCGTGGGGCACCCAAGGTGGGCACAACCCACCAGGGCGCGCCTGGGCCTCCTGGCGTGCCCTGGTGGGTTGTGCTCCCCTCGGAGCACCCCCCAGGCACTGCCTTGGCCCATTGGGTGTCTTCTGGTCCATAAAAAATCTCCATGAAGTTTCATTGCTTTTGGATTCTGTTTGGTATTGATTTCCTGCGATGTAATAAACAGGCAAAAAATAGCAACTGGCACTTGGCACTATGTCAATAGGTTAGTACCAAGAAATGATATAAAATGACTATAAAATGATTATAAAACATCCAAGATTGATAATATAACATCATGGAACAATAAAAAACTATAGATACGTTGGAGACGTATCAGCATCCCCAAGCTTAACTCCTGCTCGTTCTCGAGTAGGTAAGTGATAAAAACAGAATTTTTGATGTGGAATGCTGCCTAACATGTCATCTCATATTCTTTTCTTTATAGCATGGACATTTGAACTTTTATGTGATTCAAAGCAATAGTCTAGTTTTGACATGATAACTTAAATAGTCAAGCATACCAACAAGCAACCATGTCTTTCAAAATATCAACGCTAAAATAAGCTATCCCTAGCCCATTATGCTCAATCATTGATCCATCCATGAAACACACTCGCATATTAACTACACACAATGCTCAAGTACGATCATAGTGCCTCCTAGTTGGTGCTTTATAAGAGAAGTTGGAGACTCAAATTCAAAATAAAAATTCCATAAAGTAAAAGAAAGGCCCTTCGCGGAGGGAAGTAGGGATTTGTAGAGGTGCCAGAGCTCAAAGCAAAAATTGAGAGATAAAAACATTTGAAGAGGCATACTTTTCCTGCCAACGAAAATGACTTAGAGTTTCCAACACTTTCCATGCTAGTTATATCATAGGCGGTTCCCAAACAGAAATTAAAGTTTATTCCTTTCTCAACCATACTTTCACTTTCCATGGCTAGCCATATCCACGGTTGCCCTCCATACCAACACTTTCCAAGGAATTTATTATTTGACAACATAAAGTAAATTCATTTTTCATTTCGGGACTGGGCATCCCTAATACCTTTGCCTTACTCTCGTGCAATGACAAGTGAATAAACACTCATTGTGAGAATAACACATCTAGCATGGAAAATATTAGCCACCCCTCACCGCCTTATTAGCGGTACGAGCACACAATAGAGAAATTTATTTTGAATATTAGAGATGGCACATACAAATTTGCTTAGAACGGCAAAAGAATGCCGCATATAGGTAGGTATAGTGGACTCATGTGGCAAAACCGGTTTAAAGGATTTTGGATGCACAACTAGTGATCATACTTAGTGCAAAATGAAGGCTAGCAAAAGATTGAGAAGCGACCAACCAAGAAACGCATAATCTCATAAGCGAGCATTAAGCAAAATTAACACTGAATAATGCACCACAAGCAGGATATAATTTCATTGCATAATTATTGACTTTCGTGCTTGCATAGGGAATCACAAACCTTAACACCAATATTCTTACTAAAGCATAATTACTCATCAACAGGACTCACATATCACATCATCATATCTCAAAACTATTACTAAGAATCAAGTTTATTTTGTCCAATGATCTTCATGAAAGTTTTTATTATATCCTTCTTGGATATCTATCACTTTGGAACTAATTTTCATATGTTGCTTTTGATAAGCTCAAACAAGTATAAGTGAAGATCATGAGCATAAAATTTCTTTCTCTCAAATTAATTTAAGTGAAGCAAGAGAGAATTTCCTGAAAATTTTACTAACTCTCAAATAAATCTAAGTGAAGCAAGAGAATATTTCTGCAAAAATACTAAAGCACACCATGCTAAAAAAGATATAAGTAAAGCACTAGAGCAAGTCCATAGCTCATAAAAATTGAAGTGAAGCATAGAGAGGAATTTTAACAAGTCATGACATAATTTTGGCTCTCTCAAATAGGTGTGTCCAGCAAGGAATCAAGAGTTAAAACACAAAATAAAACAAGCAAAGACTCTTATCATATAAGATGCTCCAAGCAAAACACATAGTATGTGACGAATAAAAAATAGCTTTGATTAAAATACAAATGGTCGTTAGAAGAAAGAGGCGATGCCACTCGGGGCATCCCCAAGCTCAGTTGCTTGCTCTCTTTTGGATAATAGCTTGGGATGCCGGGGCATCCCCAAGCTTAGGCCCTTCTTAGTCCTTACTCCTTCAGCCATCATAAGATAACCCAAAACTTGAAAACTTCAATCACACAAAACTCAACAAAACCTTCGTGAGATCTGTTAGTATAAGGAAGCAAATCACTACTATAAGTACTGTAGAAAACAAATTCATATTTTGTTCTTGCATTATATCTACTGTATTCCAACTTTTCTATGCCAAAAACTCATCAAAGAAAACCATAGAGCCATCAAAACAAGCACACAACGCAAAGAAAATAGAATATGTCAAAAACAGAACATTTTGTAGCAATCTGGATATTTTGAATACTTCTGAAACTCCAAAAATTCAGAAAAATTTGGAAGACCTGCGCAATTTGTATATTAATCTTCTGTAGAAAGAATTGGAATTTTATCACTCTCTGGTAAAAAATTAGAATTGTTTTCGTCAGAGCAAAAGTTTCTGTTTTTTCGGCAAGATCAAACAACTATCACCTAAGAAGATCCTAAAGGATTTACTTGGCACAAACACTAATTAAAACACAGAAAACACAATAATAACAGTAGCATAATTGTGCAAACACTCAAGAACAGAAACCAAAAAGCAAAAGTAAATTTTATTCATTGGGTTGCCTCCCAACAAGCGTTATACTTTTACCTCCTTAGCTAGGCATAAAGCAAGGATCTAAGTTTTGTCATCTTTGTTTGGAGATCCATAAGATGCCCTCATGATTGATTGATATGGTGGACTAATTCTTTTTCTAGGGAAGTGTTCCATACCCTTCCTCAAAGGAAATTGGAACTTAGTATTGCCTTCTTTCATATCAATCACAGCACCGATAGTGCGTAAAAACGGTCTACCAAGAATAATTGGACAAGACGGATTGCAATCAATATCAAGAACAATAATATCTATGGGCACATAATTCCTATTTTCAAGAATAAGAACATCATTAATTCTTCCCATTGGCTTTTTAATAGTAGAATCCGCGAAGTGCAAATTTAAAGAGCATTCTTCAATATCGGTAAGACCAAGCACATCACATAAATATTTCGGAATTGTAGAAACAATAGCACCCAAGTCACACAAAGAAATAAAATCATTATTTTTAATCTTGACTTTGATAGTAGGTTCCCATTCATCATGCAATTTTCTAGGAATTGAAACTTCTGATTCCAACTTTTCTTCTAAAGCTTTCGTCATAGCATCAACAATATGTTTAGTAAAAGCTTTATTTTGTTCATAAGCATGGGGTGAATTTATCATGCATTGCAATAAATAAATACAATCAATCAAAGAGAAACTATCATAACTAAAGTCATTGTAATCCAAAAGAGTGGGCACATCACTAGTTAAAGTTTTGACCTCTTCAAACCCACTTTCATCAATTTTCTCAATAAGATTTTCATCCTGCGAATTATCAGGACGCCTTCTAACTAAAGTTGACTCTTCTCTAGTCCCTTTTTCATCAATCTTAATTTTACTAAACAAGGAATCAATATAAGAAACACCAATCATTTTAAGATCTTCAGCATTTTTATGAAAGCAATCACTAGAAAACGCTTTTTCTAAAAATTCTCTTATAGCTCTAAGCATAGCGGTTATTTTCTTGCTTTCATCCATAGAAACATAAAGAGCTTTAATTGATTCCTAAACTTTAGGCACAAAAATTTTCATCTTGAGATTTTCTACATCATGAGCAATTCTATCAACGCTTCTAGACAAATCATCAATCTTATTCAACTTTTCTTGTATGGTAGTGTTGAAAACCTTTTGCAGGTTGATACATTCTTTAATATTATTCTCAAGATCAGAGGTGTTCCTATTATTATTATAAGAAGGATTTCCATAGGAATTACCATAATTATTAGAGGAATTACTAAAAAAGGCTTAGGATTAAAATTACCTCTATAAGCATTGTTGTTGAAATTATTTCGAGAGATAAAATTCAAATCTACGGCATCACTATTTTTCTCAGTCAAAGTAGACAAAGGCATATCATTGAAATCAATAGGAGCACTTTTACTAGCAACCAATTTCATAAGAGCATCAACTTTTCACTCAAAGAAGAAATTTCTTCAACCGAATTAACGTTTTTACTAGTAGGAGCTCTTTCGGTATGCCATTGTGAATAATTTGCCATGATATTATCAAGCTATTTGGTGGCTTCAACCAAAGTAATTTCCATAAAAGTACCACCCGCGGTGGAATCTAAAAGACTACGAGAAACAAAATTCAACCCCACATAAATTTTTTGTATGATCATCCAAAGATTTAACCCACGAGTTGGGCAATTCCTTAGCATCATTTTCATCATTTCCCAAGATTGTGCAACATCCTCATGTTCAAGTTGCTTGAAATTCATGATCTGGGTTCTAAGGGAAATAATTTTTGCGGGCGGAAAATATTTAGTGATAAAAGCGTCTTTGCACTTATTCCAAGAATCGATACTATTGCAAGTTAAAGAAGAAAACCAAATTTTTGCAGAATCACGCAAAGAAAATGGAAATAATTTCATCTTGACAACATCATTGTCCACATCTTTTTGCTTTTGCATATCGCATAATTCCACGAAGGTATTAAGATGGGACGCGGCATCCTCATTCGGAGTACCGAAAATTGATCTTTCATAACAAGATTCAGCAAAGCAGTATTAATATCACAAGACTCCGCACTAGTGGCGGGAGGAGCAATCGGAGTGCAAATAAAATCATTGTTGTTGGTATTTGAGAAATCACACAACTTGTGTGACGCCCGGATAATTTAGCTACAATGATCTCATGCTAATGATGCCATTTCATCATGATTACTATGCTAACTGCCACCTATTTCAAATCAACTCCAAAAATCCAATATAAATTGCAAGTGAGAAAACATTTCTTCAAACTGAAAAATTAAAATGTTGTATGGGTTGAAAATATTCACTAAATAATTAACATATAGGAAACAACATTAAATGGGTTTTTAAATTGCCCCTAGGAATTTTTAGCGGATCTGCGAGATTAAATAAACACATCTTAATTCAAATATAAATTTGAATAGTCCCAATTGGCCTCAAACCTTTTCCGTACAGCCCCCTAAGATAGCCTAGTATTTAGGTGCTAAGTCTCACAATTAACAAAAATCATCTGACAGCAAAAAGTAAATGCAAAACATTGGAGAAACTACAAAACAATATATAAAATTAAAAAAGGATGCCTAACTACTACCGTGGAGTGGGCTATTTTTGCACAGTGCACTTGGCCCATCGTGAATAGTACCCAACCCAGCCCAACATTCCCCTGCCTTCTTCACCCCTGTTCACTGAGACGCGGTGGCAACGATGACCATGTGCCGACCATCGAGCACACCCCGGCGACCTACAAAGCCCCCCCCCCCCCCCCCGTCGTGTGGACAAACCCTAGC